>NW_009915159.1:0-32565 GCF_000696875.1 Nestor notabilis | reverse complement strand
GGGGGGGAACAAAAAGGCATATTATTCACTCACCTGATGCACAAAGCTGCCTGCAAATCTGAATAAATTCTCTGTGACTCTGATCAGTTCATGGAAGGTTTTGTCGTCATCAGAGAAGTGATATCCAAAAACCAGAGCACAAATTACATTTGAAATAGAATGGAAAAGAGGGAAAGAAGGATCCACAGGTCTTCCTGCAAACACAGAAATGGATATTCACTCTCAATGTTTTCTTCAGGTGTTCCTCATACAGATAGGACAAGATGTTATTAGAGATTACAGAAAATGTTCTCTTTACCCAGGTGGGGCATGAATGGGGATAGAGATGTGGCATTAATATATATTTATGAAAATAAAACACAGTCTTAGAGCAAAGGATGCGATTAAACTGTATCCTTATAGCTCTAAAACAATATCATAACCCTTTCTGTGAAATAACATCGTACAAATAAGAGCTGTTAGAGGATATCATATCAAATGTGCTGTCCCCAGTTGTGTGGAAGAAGACAAGTCAGAATGTGGAAAGGAAGAAATGTCTCTGGAGGTGAACTAAGAGAAGGCAGTGACAGATGTTCAAAAATGTAAAAAATACTTAGGAGGAAAGACTTAAGGCACTTGGGAAGGTTTAAGAAGCAGAATAGATGGGTGGGAACTGCAAAGTATACATAATAAAACTACTGCAGTCTCAGCTGTGGCTGGTAGATTATCACATCTCTGTGATGATTTTTTTAAAAGTTATGGGACAGACATCCATAAAAAATTATTTGGATAGAAATTATCTTAGCTTGGACTCTAGAATGAACCTGATAATCCACTGATGCTCTCTTCCACCTCCTACTTTCTTTGATTCTCTTGCTGATAGTTACTTAGCCAGACTGACACTAAAATATCCAGTTTACCTCATAACATCTAACGTTACTGAAATTTAGAGGAATGACTAAGCTCTGTAATACTCTTTAGTTACCCATTGTAGGCAGTCTGAGAATGGCTTGGCTGTGCCATTCAGTGACATCATATCATTGTACAATCATATCATAGATGAAATGATAAGCCATGGAGGTGGAATTTCGGAAGTTCCCAACTTCAGTGGGTTTATGAACAGCTTTTTAAGAAAAAAAAAATAAATCACTCTTGTGACACTACACTCCGTCAGCTCTTTGGGCTTTGGGTGCCCCACTCTAGACCTACCCCAAACCTAGAAAGGCATAGGTAAGTTTGCATACCGAAGAAATCAGACACTTTTTAGTCCTGGATCCATATCTTAGCAGATAGATACCTTTTAGGTTCACAAAAAACTCCACCAGGTGAGAGGCCTCCTCTTGCACTCGATACTCCAGGCCTTTTTTCCCCATTCCCAGATTGCGTAGAGTCATCATACCAAAGCGTCTCTGCTGCTTCCAGGAGCGACCACTTGCCAGTATAATACCTGAGGATATTCCCTGGCGTATTAATATTTGCCATAGACATGAACAATTCATTTAAAAATATATTATAAAATATATGGAGTAAATCAGGGAATACACTGTGATACAAGCATCTTTAGGTAAAATTATCAGCAACCAGAAATCACAGCCAAACATACCCAACCTATAACATTGACTGTAGTTAAGCTTTGGAAAGGGCAATTGAAGGATTGGCTGATGGCTCCATTTCTTGACGTCTTAAAAAAAACCCCAAAACAAACAAACAAACCCAAAACAACCTTAAGACATCTTTTTAGATCTGCTTTAGCTATACTCAGTCATGCTCAAGACAGGAATAACTGGATGAATTTATACAGAGTAGTGTACAGGGCTGGGGTATGTTTATGGAGATGTAGATCAATTAATGTGATACTTGTAGGTTGAGATGTTGAAGGCGAAGGACAAGTGGCATTTGGTTCCTGTATCTCTTCTGAAAGGGAAACCATTCCACTGACTGTTAAATTTCACTAGTGGTTACCTGAAGAGCTCTGAACTGCTCCTGTGATTTAGCTTTAAATGATCTGCGTTTGCTTTGGTATAGCAGAAGCAGGGGAGGAAAAAGGAAAGACTACAAACTGCTGAAATACACTGAGGAGAAGTGGGTTTTCAGGTGCTGGAGGCACTCTCACAAATGCTTAAGAGTGGCTGCAAACACAGAAAGGAGACTTCTGAAGAATGGTATTATAAGTCTCTTGCTCATGATGGAATGTGTTTGGCAACCATAATGTATACAGTTAGCAAATATATAAACAAGCTTTGCATTCATGGAAGGTTCAGCAAAATCATGTGCCACAAATCGAATTGTTCTGTGAGGAGGGTAAGATTACAGAGTTCTGAGCTGGGATCATGTCCATCTTGAACACAGCAAAAAGGTCACCTAGAAACAACCTGATCTGGAGTGTTTCCCAAGCTTGGGAAAGCTTGGTACAAAAGGTGTCATGGCAAATAGTTATTCTTATGAGCTAATGGAGGACTTGGACAGTATCTGGTGGAAAAGCATTTGGAATGGGAGGGTAAAAGACCTAACAAGGCAGAGTAGTTTGCCAAGCCATCATTCCTGCGCACTACTTATGGCAGGAAAATCTCACCTTTTCCTTTGGCCATTGCTCTGAAGAAAGGTGACACCATCCGTCCAGAAACATCATCAGGGTGTGTAGTCATACCATCCTTCACTGCTTGATACCCATTCAGTACGACCACTGGGGTCCACCCAAACCACAGAGTATATATGTTGCCATGAGTTTTTGCCAGCTGTAAGTGGAGAAAGAAGGTGGAAGAAAAGAATAGATGAAACTGTTTATGGGGGTGGTGGAATTAATTTCTTTTCACAGCACAGGCTGCAGCAACACTGCAGCAAAATAAAGAAAACATCATCTTTTATACTGCATCACATCTAATCCTAATATTTGTACCTTATTAGTGGAACAGCCACACTCTGTGCCTCTCTAGGACTCTATGCCTCCAGCTTGCCCTCCCTTTGCAAAGAAAACCAAGAGATTAAATCTGTTCCATCTGTATGCTTCAGTAGAGGAGGAACAGCCAGAAACTAGTCAACAGCCATTAAGTGCCAGTGGGCTGCAGCTGAGCCATAGAATCATAGAATAATTAGGGTTGCAAAGGACCTTAAGATCATCTAGTTCCAACCCCCCTGCCATGGGCAAGGATGCTTCAACCTAGACCATGTCACCCAAGGCACTGTCCAACCATGCTTTCTTCACAGGAAAGCAGTGACCACCGGAGACAGAGAGATGTCCAAGCAGGCACAAGTGTATGACAGAGGAAATTCAGTAATTTGTGGAAAAAGCTTTGCCCAACAATGGGACTCTGCTTCAACACACACATGATGGTACAAAAGAGGTGGTAGACAGAGTCTAAGATGCCACCAGAATTACCAGAATTGTCTATTGTGATCGCCAATTGATCACAATAGGCACTTGTTTCTCCTTATAATTCTGTAGGTACTGCCTTTCCTCTCCCTCTTACAGCATCACTGCCTGTGTCTGCACTGCAAACAGTGATCAGTGCATACTGTCTCAAGCACAGATCTGAATTAGAGGTCATCTGCAAACCATTACAAGAATTACTGCCAGAGTACAGGAAGGGACTGATGTGCCCTGGGGAGGACCAACTGCCTCTAAAACCAAGTGGCAAAAACATAGTTTTAAAGGAGGTGTTGGAAGACAGGGAATGTATGCCCTTTCAATATTGCAAGCACAGGCACCATGTTACCCAATTCGTCATTAAATTAGACAATGCATCAGAATTTTAAAAAGTAACGTGTATGGACTTAGCAGCAGTGGAGAAGCATCTTTTCAATAATTGGTATTATCTGACTTGTTATTGAAGTCAGAAACCCTGTCCCTAAAGTTTATTTGATTCTTAAGAACATTAAATTTCTTGCAAAGATGACATATTCCACATAAAAAGGTAACCTGAATATAAAAAATCAAGTTGATCTTTATATGTCCATACCTCATCTGTAACTTTCTAAGACTTAAAAATTTCACTTCGCTATTAACATACCAGTGTTGCTTAAGATCTAACTAAAATTAACTAATCTTGATTAGCATTTTAAAAGAAGTACCTCCATTAGAAGATCTCGATGAAACTGAAAGTTCAGGTGCACCATATTTCCCAGCAATGGGAGAGGAGTCGGTCCAGGAGGGAACTGCTTGCATGCCTTTCGCAGTTTGAAAAACTCAACAATTAACAAAAAAATTATCAGGACCACAAAAGCTTGACTTATTGTCAGCATTTCAGAGCTGATTTATCAGCTTGTCTTTATCAAAAAGAAGGTACTGGAGCTTGAAAAGGTGATTTTCCTTCTTGTTCCACCAGTTGTCTCTGCAGACTGAGTTCTGTGAGGTCCCGGTTCTTTTCCCTCCCTCTGTCCCTCCTTCTTCATCACTGCCTGCCCTTTTCCTGCACCCCATATATTTCCCATACTGAGATATGTCACACTGATCCCTGACCAAAAGCACACCTAGCTAGTTACAGCAAGCCACAGTGTGAAAACTTGCAACTGCTTGTACTCGAGGTGTTTGTCCTGAAGCTTATGTCAGGGAACTGTTGGTGTGTATTGGGAGATATGGATTGGGATGACTGACACTAGGTAAAAGCTGGTGTTCGATGGAAATTAGATGAGTGAAATTCGTATTCATCTCCCCGGGGAACTTTAAAAACATCCATAGTTGTTCATCTCAGAATCACTTAATTCAGGTTAAGAGTGTAACATGTCAGTTACGATAGATTTGCCAGGTGCTTTAGTCACAGACATTCTTTAACTTATCTTTAAATGTGATTGTAAATTCAGTTTTGGCTGCCAGTCCATACAGTTCATGCAGGCAAAATGAAACACTAGGTGCAGACTAAGTGTGCAATTGGAAGACAAAATTGTTACATGTGATTTCTGAAAAATTGGCCTTAAATGTTTAAACTTTTCTCCCTAGTAAATGGAAAAAATAACAGTTTCATCAAGTAAGGATTAGTGACATGCTTAAAAACTCACATTACAATAGAATAGTAAAGAATTCAGAATACTAAAATTTGTTATATTTAAAAATTAATCAAATGTAAAATTCCAATTGTATTTATTTTATTTTAGTATGTAACCTAATTAAAGGCTTCACGTGCCTTGGTTTACTTTCTACATTTTTTATCAATTTTAGAATCCTGGCTATCATTACAAGTTCTCTGTAAGTTTACAGGACACATGGAAAATCTGTCCTCTGATAATGGATGGATTCACACCTAGTTTGAAAGAGAGCTGGGGAAAGCATGGCATGTCAATCAGCAGGGGATCCTATCTCACATTGCAAAGAGAAAGTGTCTTCACTAAAAATGAAGCACAAGTCTGAACAAGAGATTGCCCTGCCCTCCGATGCATACATAAATGTGGTATTTTGCAAGCCTGGCAACATTAGGAAAGTGGTGTGACTCAGTGATATCAATCCATCCCCTTCATTTGGTCAAAGTTTGCAGCTATTATAGGTACCTATGTGCCTGCATCAGACAGAGAAGGCAGCATGAAAAAGTAGGGGGTTATGGCCTTACCTGTGCAAAACTAACAGGACATCATGTGCAGCATGTGTGGGAAGTGGGTTGAGGTGGGCTCTATGGCTTTGCTAAAACCAATGCAAGTCAGGAACAACTGCCCATTGTGAGACTGAAATCAGCAAAATATAAAACAGAAAAAAATGTTTATTCAACACAAAATATCAAGTTTAAAGTTCGGTAAAAAAAAAAAAAGAAAATATGTTTTGTGCAGACAGCTGAAGTCCAAAGAAATGCTGAATTACCCAAATTGCATGAATAAACTAAACACAATGATACTCTTTTCTCTGCTGGGTTGATACTCTATTGCTTGGTTTTAGACATTTCATACTTGCTGTAGTATTTGGCTATCAGTAAATGAATTCACCTCTTTCAGAACATGGGTCAGACTTAACTGGAATCAGGTCACCATTGTCAGAAGCAGGACTAAATTAATTGAGCCAGCCAGCAGTTTGTCCTACCAGATGCTACCATCACCTTTCCTTTACCAGTGTTTTCAGAATTTTCCAACTGTCTGAAACCCAGATACATGAACAGTTTGTTACTGCAGCGCCTGGTGTCACTGGATAAATTGTACTGCAAACAAAACCAGGCTGAGGGAACTTGTGTTACAAAAGCATAGAATAGTTTTGGTTGGAAGGGACCTTTCAAAGCTCATCTAGTCCAGTCCCCTGCAATAAGCAAGGACATCTTCAATTAGATCAGGTTGCCCAGAACCACATCCAGCCTTGTCTTGAATGTCTTCAGGCATGACACATCCTCCATCTCTCTGAGCAACCCGTACCAGTATTTTACCACCCTCATTGTAATAAATTTCTTCTTGGCATGGATCTGTTCCTGTCTGATGCCTCTTCTTCTGGACACACTATATGCAGTATTTGCTGGGTTTATATTTTTGGCAGAAAGCTCAGCTTTCCTGATAGATAGTAACCCAACTAAAGAGCAATTTGAAGAAGTTGTCTCCAAGGGCAAAAGCAGCCAGGAAGCCGAAGTTTCAGTAAGATTTTTAGCGAACATAAAAGAACACTGTAAACTAAGTTTCTGAAAGATTAGTATAACACTTGCAAAAGTAAAGTTGTGCAAATAATGTGACAATCAAACATGCACAGCCCTGATATCCTTGAGCAAGTAAATGTTCCATTTCAGCTCTGGGAATCGATACTTAAATACTGAGAATAAACTGTAACACGTTTGTTAAGAGGGAATATCAGGAATTAGGAAATCTAAAGCACAAGAACTTTCATAGAGCAGCCAATTGCTTTGAGTGAGGCTTTAAATACATGGTATGTGAAAGTGGAAACTGCAAAACACACTGCTGTGGTTTATTTCCTCATCCACATTTACTTTCAGCAACCTGCAAAATACACAAGTTGGAATGTGCCTAGTAAGTGGGAACGTTAAAAGTGGACTTGAGGTGGCACAAAGAGTGAGAAGAAATCAATATATGTAAAGACAAGAGAAATGGGATCCCTGTTCGAAATTGCTGCAAGAAATTTTCTTGCAGAGAGTTTGCCAAAGAAAAGAGTAACTTGACATTCTCTGGAATGCAATCTGAATAGGGATATTTTACAAGGGCATGTAGGAACAGGACAAAGGGAAATGGCTTTAAAGTAGAAGAGGGTAGATTTAAATCTAATATTAGGAAGAAGTTCTTCACTGTGAGGATAGCGAGACACTTGCTCAGAGAAAATGGGCTGCCCCATCCCAGGTTGGATGGGACTTGGAGCAACCTGGTCTAGTGGAAGGTGTCCCTGCCCATGGCAGGGGATTGGAACTGGATGAGCTTTAAGGTCCCTTCCAACCCAAACCATTCTATGATTCTCTGGGTGAAAGTACTGGGAACTGAATTATACATCTATGTAAGCAGTGATGGATAAATTTTTCAAGGTTCAGGATATTGCAAAGTACCTGAGATCATGTCTGTAATTTCTGCATAACAAGCCTGAGGATACAAAGAAAATCCTCCAAAGAGTGAAGAAACTCAACAGGAAAAAACAAGTAAAAAAGATGTTAGAGGATAAATGCTAAAGCCTGACAGAAAAAGATATTTCTTTTTTTACAAAAGAGGTGAAAATCAACATTCTTACATTAGGTTCTTTTTTGTAGGACAACAGGCACTCATGAGGCTGCTCATGATTGAGGATGTAGAGGTCTGTGGGGGAAAAAGTAGAAGTTCAAAGCCCACAGATAGCATCTTTTCAGAAATGTCTAAAAGAAGCGCCAGCAAAAATATGGCAAAACCTGTAAAATGCAATGCTGATGTTATCAGCTGAAGCATTTTATCATCATAACCTCTACCAGTGGTTTCTTCACAGCCATACAACTGACTGCCAAGTATAAGGTGCAGCATGATGACAAGAGACTAATGGCAGAACATTTGTAAGTCAAGCCAAACAAATGAGCTCCACAAAAGACTCCCTTGAGGTCTGATAGAAATTAAGCACCCAAAAGTGTGTGTCATAATAGCTTGTCACAAAAAATACACCGAACTTAAAATCCAGGAGAGTTGCAATTAACAAATCAATGGCTGGTAAAACATCAAAAGCTTGTACTGACCTCAAGTACAAATAGTAATTATTGAAGTAGGAATAGGTAAAAGCTAATCGGACAAGGACAAAGTGATAGTTAGATACCAAAATAAAGATATTTAAAAGTTCACAACACTTAGCAAAACTCACAAGTTAAAAACCTCTAGCATGTCATTGTACATGGGACAAAGGAACTGGATAAGGCAAAGTTAAGGCAAGAACAGCAGCTGACTGCCCGTGTTTTCCACCCTAAGAATAATCAAAGAAAGCATTACATACCGAAAGATAGTCATTCTACAGTCTTAAAATTTCACAGATGAAGGAAAACAATCTAATACTTTATACACTACTAAAAGTAAGCAATTATTTCCCTTCTTTAGTTCCCACTCTGTCAAGTATCTCAGGGTGCTTTACCATTATCAGCTACATTTAAGATCTGTCAAGGTAAAGATACCTATTCCTACCTATGAAGGCACAAAATTACACAGCACTACAGGATTGTATAGATTTAAAATGTGTAACGGAGTAGACTGGCTAATCAGGCAAGTATTAATACCCCTACATTTACATGGTAGGAATCTAAATGCAAAACATGAATTATAGAATCATAGAATTGTTACGGTTGGAAAGGACCTTAAGATCATCTAGTTCCAAACCCCCTACCATGAGCAGGGACACCACACACTAAACTATGTCGCCCAAGGCTCTGTCCAACCTGGCCTTGAACACCTCCAGGGTTGGAGCATTCACAACTTCCTTGGGCAACCTATTCCAGTGCCTCACCACACTCACTGTAAAGAACTTCTTCCTTATATCTAACCTAAACTTCCCCTGTTCAAGTTTAAAGCCATTACCCCTTGTCCTACCACTAGAGTCCCTAATGAAGAGTCCCTCCCCAACATCCTGTAGGCCCCCTTCAGATACTGGAAGGCTGCTATGAGGTCTCCACGCAGCCTTCTCTTCCCCAGGCTGAACAGCCCCAACTTTCTCAGCCTGTCTTCATACGGGAGGTTCTCCAGCCCTCTTATCATCCTCGTGGCCCTCCTCTGGACTTGCTCCAACAGCTCCATGTCCTTTTTATGTTGAGGGCACCAGAACTGGACACAATACTCCAAGTGAGGTCTCACGAGAGCAGAGTAGAGGCACAGGATCACCTCCTTTGACCTGCTGGTCATGCTTCTTTTGATGCAGCCCAGGATATGGCTGGCTTTCTGGGCTGCGAGCACACACTGCCTGCTCATGTCGTGAAAGGCAGAATCAGCACAACTCAATAATGTATTCTAATTACTACACTCAACTTGTAGCAATACATTATCCCAGATCAGTATAAGTGGAGCTGTACCAACCCCACTACCTATCTGCACCTTGGGAACATTGTAAATCCTTTACAGTCAGGTATTTAGACCTCCCCAAAAGTCTTTAATTAGGGTGTGACAAACAGAAGTCAAGCAACAGCAGATAGAAACCAAAGGAAGACTGTGGTAGATAGAAGCAGCCACTTGGGTGTTACAGAGGGTCAGGGTGGCTCATAACCATGAGAAGATAACACATCCCCTCACCCAACCTGAAGTCATGATGGGCAGTTCAGATTCTTCAATTATACCATCGTTCCTTAGAGGCTTTTTCTTAAGCAGGGATGTTTTCTATAACATTTCAGGTTTGAGAGGTTGACTTAGCAACCTAAGTAAGCCTCCAAAAATACTTTGGAGGAAGATGTAGGCGACATTTCTGCATTTGATTTTATATATCTCAAGGGGAATTAAAAAAAAAATCAAGCAGTAGCATAGAAGCTTAATAACCCTCCATCACACACAATCTAAACTTCCACCATGGTGGCAGGGACAGCAACCTTTTGAAGTACCACACTAATTGCATTAAGCTGCTAACAGAGGACATCTGTTTTGCTCAAGTGACAATTAGCCATGTATAAAATGCAGTGGCCAGAAGTCTGACTTATGCCTTTCTTCTCTGATCAGGGAAGCTTTTTCTTCTTGCTTCCAAGGAGAGTTGAATGATGGGGACTTGCACTGTGAGGTGCTGATATGAAGAGAACAGGGGATTGAGGGTTACACATTGTGTGTGGCAAGAAATTCCCTTCACAACTGATTTTACAGCCAGGACTGTGCTGCAACAAGCCCTGTATTAATAAAAAAAAAAAAAAAAGAAAAAAAAATTATGCCTGCAGCAATGTGAAGGCGAAAGTTCTTCCTAGTCTTGCTAGTCTTTCCTACAGAGATTGAACCATGTTAAATACATGCATCACACATACCCTTCTTTTACAGCTCATCTTTTCCTTACCCATTTTAATAATGTTTCAGGCTGAAGAGAACGTCATTAATTCATCACAAGCAAATTTCTCTAGCACAGCAGACATTACTCTTTGAATATGTCCTGTCTGATCTGTTTTAGGGCCAAATCTCCAACGAAGTGTGGTCACAAGTGTATGTCACATTTGCAACTGCTTTTAATGAATTTATGTTTTACCCCCAGAGATCCTTGTGGTGTTCAGTTTATGGATGCAAAAGAGAACTACGTGACCAAATGAGAACTGGAATCACAGATGGATAGTGCAAACACCGGATTTTGAAAAACTTGCCGTATTTATGAAAATCTCAACTACAATTGGAAACAGTAAATGAAACTGCTTTTATAAGTAGTATGAAGTTCTAACTGTTCCAAACAATAGTCTAAGAAGTTTTAAAAGAACTGAAAAGCTTTTAGAACTGTTTTCAAAAGCAGGTTTGGGGGCTTGTTTTTAACTCAAGTTTTCAAAAACTCTGTACTTCAAGTGGCAGTTGAACAAGAGCATAGAAATGGTAGATCACAAGGCTGAAATAGTAACTGAGCACTGTAAACAAAGTTTTATGTCCCTTTTCTGTAGATTCCAACGTAACTGTATTAAAGCAAGCAGTACTAGTTGTACAGATAGGGCTGTAGCATCCGAGCATACTTTAATTTCAGGCTAAGTGAATAATTCCATGCGTCAATTTGAATTTGTTTTTCAAGCTCAGCGAAAGGTGGACAACAGTATCCAAGAATGATGGTTGTTTTTCCTATGGTAAAGCTCAATTCAGACCTTAGTGTGCATAAAGTCTTTAATTACATGCACTGTGGCTGGCAGACCCTGCTCTGTGAGAACAAATTCAGGTTGTGGAAAGCTTTGCCTGTTGTCTCAGGCTTCATCTCTCTGATGCTGAATTCTGATGCTGACATGAAAAGACAGAGAACAGCAAGAAAAGCATAGAATCACAGAATGGTTTTGGTTGGAAGGGACCTTAGAGATCATCTAGTTCCAATCCCCCTGCCAAAATCTTCTAGCCAGTCCAAGAGAAAACCACTCTGAGAGCTGGCTTCTCTCCCTGAATGCCTGTGTACTGCTGGGCAAGTCACAGTCCCTGCCCTTCCAATGTAGCCAATTGCCAATTATGCACTCACTGAATGGATTTCTGTCTTCAGACAGCAAAGCTCAGGTCTGGAGATGTATAATGTACTCACAGCTTGTAGCCTCTGCAGTTGTGCTTTGAATAAAAATACTTAATTTTATCTTATTTTGATACATAAATGCAAACACCTGCTAAAGCTGCTGAAAGGGAAGTGATTCTCCCCCTCCACTCTGCTCTTGTGAGACCCCACCTGGAGTACTGTGTCCAGCTCTGGAGCTCCCAGCACAAGAAGGATATGAAGCTTTTACAGCAAGTCCAGAAGAGGCCATGGAGATGATGAGAGGGCTGGAGCACCTCTCCTGTGGATACAGGCTGAGAGAGTTAGGTTGTTCAGCCTGGAGGCTCCAGGGAGAGCTTAGAGCAGCCTCCAGTGCGTAAAGGGGCCAACTGGAGAGGGACCCTTTTCAAGACTTTTTACAAAGGGAAAAGGCTGTTTGTCAGTGTCGGCATAGAGGCTCTAAGGACTGTTTCTCCATAAGCAAAACCAGGGCGATGGTACCTGGTGCTGTGAAAATTCAGTTGTTATCTTTTAACACAGCATTCAGACAATACGATAAGGATGCCACAGGAAATGCTATGGATACTTTAGTCATGCAGTATTTGGTTCTATGACACAATAAGTCTGAATATACCCACTGGGTGATAAGGTGTAGCAAAATTGAGAGCAGACTTTGACATTAGCAACCTGATAACGAGGATCCTGTAAATAACAGTGTGATCAAAGACCAGTGATGTTTTAGCATATGTCATAATGCAAGCTTACAAAGTGATTAGCTTAAAACCAGGAGCATTCTTAAATACAGAATTTCCTAAAGCCTGAAAATGCCACTACATGCGCATAACAAAGCAGGTAGTCATAACGTAACATGCAAACAAACAGGTGTCAATGGGGAAGAACGCAGGTTGCTACAGACACACAGACATGAGAAAAAGTTTGAACAATAACAATAGATTACACTATCCTTAATGTGGAAATCATCTTTCCAACATCTGCACTTACAGTGTAACCCACCGAAGAAGTCAGTGGTACTCAACACAGCTTTCAGAAAGGGAAGGATAAAAAGATAAGCCCTTTCTCTTTGTCCATTATGCACTTCAGCTTGATCTGTTGAGACATTTTCTACTGTTCAGCTTCATGGAATACTGGGCTTTATTTGATCAAATGATGTGTTGTTCAAGGAGAATAATTCTGGTCAGCTCTGTGTTAAGCATCCTGTCAAACACATCATAAAGGTAAGAGGCAAGTAATTTTCAGACCTAATAGACTCCCCTACTGCAGAAGCTCACCTGCAAAGCTGGATAAAAACCAAAACCAGGCTAAAATTGATGAACAACAGCCAGAATTACTTTATTCAATATTTTCTGGTTTCTCTGGGGGTTGGGGCCTTTTGGGTGTTTGGTGTTAGTTTTCTAATTATAGCGAAGTTTTCTCTTGGCAGTACTTAACAGCAAGGAAAGGAGAGAGGCAGGGTAAAAGGAACAAATGTTCTGCTTTGAAGCCTTATGGGTGTGATTCCCACATTTCAAATTGTATGATTACTTTGTTTTTCCAACATCTGAGCCTGGCCTAACACCACTATCTCACCTACAGAAAATGAGGGTTAATGTGAGAGACACAGTAATTTATCTGAGAGCTTCCCCAGCGCACTGCATTCCCTTATGTGAGAGAGACTATAAGTACAGAGACAATGACAGACCTCTTATCTTGATTAGAGGGTAGAAGAGCATGGTCACAGTGAATAAAATCCACGTACCTAGTCATCAAGAAACCCCACAGACACTGTGTTTTACCAAAATATCTGAGAAATCCTTTAAGGACGTTGTATTGTAGCATTTGAATCTCATCCTCAACCAGTCTCATATTGATGACTGTCCTGGGTTCAGCTACAGCAGTCATTTTTTCTCCTTCTTAGTAGCTGGTGCAGTGCTGTGTTTTTGACTTTCAGTCTGGGAACAACGCTGATAACACCGATGTTTTTAAGTTGTTGCTAAGTAATGTTTACTCTGACCAAGGACTTTCTCAGTCTCATGCTTTGCCAGAGAGGAGGGGGAGCCAGGAGGAAGCAGAGGCAGGACACCTGACCCAAACTGGCCAAAGGGGTATTCCATACCACAGCACGTCATGCCCAGTATATAAACTGGGGAGAGTTACCCGGAAGGCCCAGATCGCTGCTCGGGTCGGGCTGGGTATCGGTCGGCGGGCGGTGAGCGGTTGTGTCCTTTTCCCTTGTTATTCCTCTTATCATTATTACTGGTAGCAGTAGTGGTTTGTATTATACCTTAGTTACTGGAGAGCTGTTATCTCAACTCGTGGGAGTTACATTCCTTCGATGCTCCTCCCCATCCCTCCGGGAGCGGGGGGAGGAAGGAAAAGGGGGGGAGTGAGCGAGCGGCTGCGTGTTTCCAAGTTGCCGGCTGGGTTTGAACCACGACAATGACAAATGAACATGTAACGAACTCCAGTGTACCCTGGTGAAACTGGTTGGTTTAAAGCTAGCTTTTGCTAAGCCGGTGAGAAGAGGGCAGGCACACCCCTTTTAAGACCTCTGCTGCCCTCTACCTGTTCCCCAGAGAATGCACTGCTGGAATATTAAAATCGGATAATTTTGCACTGATCTGTGCTGAATTAACCAGCATTCTTTCTAGCAGTGGCTAGAAAGCTGTTCTTAAGGATGCTGAAGGTGCAGAGACAGCTTTTCCCTTAACTGTAGCATCAGACCAAATACATACATTAGGACTCAATATCTAAATAGCGAACTCCTGCCAAGGTGCGTCCTTTCCTGCCATGACTCAGGCCAACCCCACAACAGTGTCAGAGAGTGGCAAGCCTGAAATCCCACTGTCTCCCCGACTGCAGGTCCCAGAATTCAATAAGAGTCTTAAAACTTGCAACATTATTTAAAACTGCAGCAACGGTGTGTCTGCAGTTCTCTAGGATGTTGATCACTGTCCATGAGAGCTGGAGCTACCAATACCCTCAGTATTAGTGGAGGATGGTGGAGGTGATATTTGTCCCTGCCTAAAACTACTTACAAGTAGGCTAAGGGAAGCTGCCTGCCTTATATGCCAAACTAGAGTCCCCCACAGCTTGCAGCTGTCAACCCAAGATGAATTTACAGGAGAGAGCCTATGCTTGTGTAACCACATCATTGAAATAAACATTTTTACAGTATTCAAAAAGGTTATTTCAAAAAGAATATCATACAAAACAGCCGAAAGTGTTTCATTTTCTCTGTAATGCTCCTTAAAATGCATTCTTTGTAGAATATTGTCATATTGCCAGCTGACCCCAGAATATACTGGTATTATCAGCTCATCCCGTCTCATCTGTATTTCATAAACTATTCAAAGAAAGAGCTACAATTTTATTATCATTATTCCTTTAACATTAGAATCTCACACTGCAGGACAGCAAATAACTAAATCCTGGAGCATTGGCTAAAAATACCACAGGCTGAGATTTCTTCACAGATATTAGGACAAGTTCATAAGCTTTCCACTCAGAAGAAGATATGCCAAACTCAGCTGGAATATCATTTCAAATTAATCCAGTTCATTGGGCTTTTTTAGGCCAACGTTCTCAGTGGATAAAAACAGTTTCAAATAATCACTTTCAGAAATCTCTTAATGAAAACTTTCTGGATTTCCCACTAAATCTTTTATTCAAGAAAATTATTTAGCTCAGGACATCAAACTTCAGTTTGAATACTCTGGCTTTTAGAGGCATTTTGAGTCACTGCAAAACTAAAATGTTTTTTTCTGCTGCAACTTACTGCACCATAATGATAAAGAAAAAAAAAATCCCTGAAAAAATCCCTAAAGAAAACTGTCACTCCAGGAAGAAAGGAAGGAGAGAAGAATGAGAGGATGTTGGAATAGGGTTATCCTCACCTCATCAGCTATCTGACATTAAAAGCGATAAGGAGAAGAATCCATGTCATGACAGCCTTCATTCTTTCACAAAGAATAAATCCAAATAAAAAGGCTTTACGTTTCTGTGAACCATAACAGGTTTGGCAATACTTGTTTCTCCCCTTGTTGGCAAGCATGAGTTTGGGATCTGATAGCATCAAGAAACTAGACCTTACCAGGCGTGGTGCTTATGCTAACTACCAAGGTCCTTGATTAAATATTGAATAGTACCTAAATGTGGAACAGAATCTCATTCAGTGAATCTTACCAGTTTGACACAGTACTGTTCATAGATATTTCCTGAGTTTTCCAAAATCTTTGCAAGGCTTCAGATAGCCTACATTTCCCTAGAGTTTCTGAGATTGTGTCAAAGCCACATTAAAGAGCAGTAAACCACATTGATGGCTTCTTTCCTGAAAACAGACCGCTGGCAATGTCATCAAACAAAGTAAGTAACTTTGAGATTATTTGATGTGTACTGATACTTCCTGGTTTCATCCCAGTGCTTACAATTTCATTAGTTTCCTAGAATAGTCTGAGAAATGCAATCAGGCTGACTGATTCATAACACTGCAGCTTCTCTTACTTTCTGAAGACAAGAAAATGTTTGACTTTTTGCCATACTCCACAGGTTCTCATAGATAATTGCTAATAGCTCTATGGTTGATACTGTTCCTATGTGCCCTTGGATGAATCAGCCCAGCCAATTTGAAAATACCATGTTTATCTACTTATTTTCTAACCTCTTCTTCATAACATTGACAGAAATTTTCCATGAGCATCAGTGGTGTTAAATGTCTTGGACTTTAGATGATGGCTGACATTTCCTTAAGCCAAAAAAGGCATTAAGTTGTCCGTCGGCCAGAGAGCCTTCCTCATGTATTGCAGTTTTAAGAAACCAGCACTTTCCTTGGTCCTCATTATATTACTGAAATACAGAAGTTTTATTCTTTATTACTTATATTTGCTTTGTCTATAAACTTTAATGATACATGGAGCAAATCTAGAAGTTACAGATGCTGAAATTTTCATCTCAATAGTCATTGGCAAACTCCTCAAGGATTGAGGCAACACAGAAGCATTCACTTTAGGCTGTACTTTTGACACAGTGGATGCACCAGAATATGTTTGTTAAGGCTGTAGAAACAAGAAGAAACAAGCAAGAATTGTGTCCTTATTAATGTGGGAATTCATATTAAATAACTCCACCTTACTCTATTTCTTGCCCTTGTCCTTCTCTTGCTCTTTCATAGGAGCCACATTTCTCTCCCTGTTAAAGGGGAATGCTTGCCACAGGTGGGAAAGGTCCACATTTTTTCTGGAGACACAGCACAGTGCAGAGTAGAAATACTCTGGCTCTGCAAGAGTTAACTTCATCAGGAAGAAGCTCACTGCAGAAAGACAAAATCCCACCTGGGCTAACTGCTCCCCTGGGCAAGCTCTCTGCAGGCTGGGCAAGGTCATTACAGCCAATTCAGAAGGCTTGGTGTTGAATGCTCAGCTGTGCAACCATTGTGCCTTCTCTTCAACAGGGTATTTGATATAAGTGCTTGAAGTCTTTGTAAGTTCAGAAAGCAAACAGCTAGAAGAGAAATAATTTGAGCTACTGAAGATTTGCTCAATCTTCACATCTCCTTGCTGCTTTATCTGTCTTCTAGCTGAAACTGGAAAAATCTAAATTCTCACTAACTCTAAGGCTTTCTTCCTGGAACTGCTTTGTTTTCCTGACCTTTCTCCTTTCCTTAGAATTCTTCTTTTTTATCATCACCATGTAAAAAAAAAAACCAACAAACAAACAAACAAAAAACCCCCGAAAACTGCTAGGCCAAAGTATATTTTAAAAGATGTCTGCACTAAGCATTTACCTACTATTCTTAACCTCCTACCTTTGAGAAAGTTTTCTCCTCTGTTGAGTAAAGATCTGTAAACATGAAAAATATTTTGCATGTTAATTTCAGGAAAATCAGTTTTTAACAAAGTTAAAACTCTCACAGAAAACCTTATGTCCACCTGATTTTGGAATAAAACAGATTGATCTTGGTTTATTCCAATAAAATGAGTTGTTTTAGTTGTCATTTATAGTTATGTATAGAATAGCTTTCTCTCTCCAAATGACTTTAAAGTAAAGGCACAAATTTTTTTTTTTGTTTGTTTGTTTGTTTTCCCTTTTATATTTTGGCCTCATTTTTAAACTCAAGGAGATTACCTGTCACACCTGCTGACATGAGCTACTCCAGAGACAGAGAGTTGTGAAGCCACCTTCACTAGATAACTCCTCTGGGTTCAGAGTGTTCCTGCAGAATTCAGTGGAAAGGAAGACAGATGAGATTCATGGTATCATAAGGCTTTAGAGTTACATGAACCCAAATTCTTCAACTTTGCCTCTCTACACTTTCTGTATTTTCTTTTATAGCCATATGGTTGAGTGGTTGCACAGTGTTGCTCTGGGGAGCCACAAGGGAAGAGCTCAGCAACAAGGGAAGGAGAGGGTGATGAAGGACAAAGCAAAGTGTCCTTATCTTATAAAACAACTCTGCTAAAGACTGACCATCTTCCCATGTTTGTAAACAAAACTGAACTTCCAGTTTGTTTCCTGGAAAGTACAGTGTGATCTAACCAAGTCAGTGAGTGCCCCTCCCTGCAAGTCTGTCCTCCTTCACTGGTCACCCAGGCCAGCTCCTGATCATTCTTCAGTGTTCTATCTACAAGGATTTAAATTTTGAGGTGTGATCTAGAAGGTGCAAGACAGAGACTGACCTACCCACTGATGCGATAATCCAGTAACAGCAGTCCTTTAAATGGGGCCCTACACCCAAAGTACAATCAGCTTTACAGGCTAGAAGCAACCAACCTTAGCCATCACAGAGAAAAGTGATGATGTGGGGGCAACAAACTGACCTGTCGCTAACACTAGTGGGCATCCATGATACAGAGAACAGAAAGGGTGTCAATCCCTATCATCTGTCTTGAAAATGGAGCCCAAGCAAGCCATGAGAAACAAGGGAGAAGCAATAAGCAAGAGAAGAGAAAGGAATGAAGGATATAGTAGAGATCTCCAAGACACCCCTTCAGACCAGCAGCCCTGGAGTGACACAGCTCCATAGCCTGATGGAGAAGGCACCATGCAGCCAAGGCTGAGACAGCTGGCATGGAACATGGAAGTAGAAGCTGGTCTCCTCTCAAAGCTGCCCTCAGCTTTGTTGGCCTACTGTGGAAAAACCAGCCAGGCTGTAAAAGGCTTTTAAAAGCTCAGAAAGACATTTTTAGAACATGAGTGAAAGTGAATCACTTTTAAAACAGGTCAGGTAAGAACAGAGATGCAAAGGCTCTGGAAAGCGTACCTCTATCATCTCCCTGCTGTGAGCCTCCGCTGACGTCCTGCTGCCACACATCATGTGCTGGGTTCTCCTTTCCTGGGTAGCTGTGCACAATGGGTTAAAAATCACCAACGAGAAGTTCCTGTCCCAGACAGGCATTAGCACAACCACACATGAATAACCGACCCATGTAGGGTGTACAGCACCTGTGTGTCTCCTCTCGAGCACCTGGAAAGGCAGTATTTATGCCCCTCATTTTGGGTTGTGCCATTCCCATGGGCTCAGGCAACCCATCCTGCTCTGGCTCCAGAGCCTTCCTAGGCAAGCTTCTCCCCCATGCCCATCTGTGAGTTTCCCTTTTGGAAGGATATCTGGGGAAGCATGTGGCCATCAGGAATGTCAGCATCAATGATGTTAAAACCTGTAATGCTACTGATGATTTCAGCTTTATTTTTAACATGCAAAGACAGTTCCAGCATCCCCAAATCACAGTGTTTTCTGCTTTACCTTATCTACCCATGCACATACACAAACCCATGGAGACTTTGACATCAGTTTTTAACAGGGCACACAGTCTTCTGTCAAATAAAATGTCAGGATGTGGCTCTTCCATATTTCACTAGTGCTATTCTGCCATTTAATTTAATAATAGCTAAATATCAAGTGCTTACTATTTGGATGCTCTGTTCCATCAGCTATTGAATTAGAAATAATGAGACAGGTCTAAATTTGAGATTCATGGTAAACGGCCTAAACTAACCTCAATCACACAACAGACAACATCTAGTGATAATGGATTTAACAAGCAATCTTCTGTTTAGCTGTCCTACCGTCTCTCACAGAAATAGGAGTATTAATGAAAGATAAGTTCACTTAAACCTTACAAGTTTTTTCCAGACAATATACATAAATTTATATTCACCACAGGAACCATTTTTTTCCCTTTTCTGCTATTAAAGACTCTCATTGAATTTGACAGGTATTTTGTGTATATGACAAGTCTTTGTAGCTTCAGGCGTACTGATGAAGTTCTGAGGTGATTAAACAGTATCTCTGGTGTTTTCCATGTGTGTTTTTCAATTTACCATCAGCTCTAATGAGAGCAGGCTCCTCACCCAAACTGCCCTTTGGAGGAGCCTCTTGCATCTGCTGTAGCAACCACCCAGTGCTGGTCCTGACAGGAGTCAACTCAGGAGCTTCCAAAATTTAACTTGGCAGAATTTGAAAATATTAGAAGTATCTGCCCTAAAAGAAATCCTTTCTGTATGTTTACTCTTCCCTGAGTTTCAGCCTGCATCATTTATCTGATAGACTCAAACTAATTAAACTCTGCTGCATCAGATCTAGACATTCTCAGTGAACTGCAAGTCATCCATAAATAAAACCAATTGTTAATTTTTCCTTCTTATCTTTTATTAGTGACCATCAACAAAAAGTTGACTGAAATGTTACCAATGATGACAATAATGCAGAGTCCAAATTTTCCAGGTATGTTTTTCCAAACTCTGCTGCTTTTGAAAACAGGATAACTCAGAGACGATGAATTAACTGATGAAGTCTGCATGTCAGTTTTGCCATTTGCTCACCAGCATACTGGTGAGCAAATCTGCCAAGCCAGACAGCAACTGCATGATGCCTTTAAAGCTGAGAGTGATGGTGTGTTCAAGGGCAAAAGAACTTTTATGATTAATAAAAAAGAATCATTTTTAAAAGCAGGTAACAGGGTCTAAACAAAATTATCTGCTCTAGACAAAAGGGGGCTTTTGGAGCAGAAGTTCGTATAAAGACAAAAAAGACATTCAAGACACACATTCACAAGGCACACATGGTGTGTGACACACTGCACCCATCTAATCTAGCGTGGAATGGCACAAATCCTGTAGGGGTGAGGCTGCAGCGTACCCCCCAGAATGGGCTCTGTGCTGATCTTCATCACCCCTTCAGGGAGCTGGAAGGTGAATGCCCGCAGGAGGTTGGCAAAGAAAATAAAGAGCTCAGTTCTTGCCAGATGCTCCCCCAAACACACACGGTGCCCTGTAGAAGGAAGGTGGGAAGGACAGAGAGTAAAATACCCTGACCTCAAAAGCAATCGTATCCATCCTCACACAAAGCAAAGGTATATTTGCCGAGTCCAGAATTTCTTTGTAACTTAATGCAATCAATGACACAAAACTTGATGCAATTCTTCCTTTAAAGAATCCTGTCTGCAGCAATAGATAACTGTGCCCCCCTTCTGCTCTGAGTTTCACTTCAGTTACCTCTAAAACCTCATCCTCATTTGACTGAGAACTTTAAAGGAATTTGTTCAATCATGTAAATGAAGAATAAGGACTTGCTCTTCCTAGGAGATGTCGTGCTCCCATTTTGTATGCATAAAAAATCAGTACAGCTGCTCACAAGTACTTTCCAAATGCATGTCTGGTTTTGAAATGTATGCCCCAAATCAATAACTATAATCATTAGCAGAGAATTTCCTTCCAAAATAGGGCAAGTTAGATGTATACATTTGTCAGGACATCTCTGATTTCCCACGCTCTAATTTATTCAGTAGAACAAATGTTTAGAGTTGGACTGGTAAATATTACTGGAAATAATCATTGATTTTATCACTGTTTTCCACAAAGAGTTTTAAAATAAATGACCAATAGGTTTTTAATAAACATCTTAATTCTACTGTTCCAGTTCTACAGCCATCCAAACCATGAATGCTCGTGCTGCCAGTGCATTTACCTATTGAGAATGGCAAAAAGGCTTCTTGGCTCACAAAGTTTCCATCCTTATCCAAGAAGTGACTGGGGTTGAACTGTCGAGGTGTTTCCCAGTGCTCTGGGTCGTACAAAGATGAAGCAATATTTGGAAGAACTATGGTGCCCTGAAAGGAGAAAAACACTCACTTAATTCTGGCTGTCAATCCTCCCCCTGCAGTTGAAACTGGCTAGATGAGACCAGTGGTAGCTTCCTTCAGAGTTCAGTGCTGTATGCTGACATGTTCATTTCCCCAGTAGGATCACTGATGTCTATTTGTTTCAGGATGTCAGTCCAAGCCTGACAGTGGAAGTGGCCATGGCAATAGAAACTAATAACTTTATTCCTACTAAACCTATTTTCCATTTCTAACATTAGAAGTCTCTCTGATTTAGTCTCTTTGAGGAAAGCTAATTGCAGACCCTCATGCTTTTCCCCTAGATCTTTTACAGGCTTTCTGCAGGCAAAGAAATAGTCAGAAATCCTTCCAATGCCTTATTAGCACAAATTAATCACAGTTTCCTTCAGTATCAATCTCTAAGGTTTTGTCTTCATTGGTTTGTAAAAATGTTCACGAAAATCCCATCTTCCATCCAGGGGCACCTTTCACTACCGATAACCCTCTCTGAAGGGCTGCGTCACTCAGCTCAGCCTGGCAGATAGTTTCTTGTCCTTGTTCCCATTCAGGCTGTGACCCAGAGGTATCCAACCCTACCACTGTGGAGTAAAAGACCCTGGTACAAATAGATTTTAATCCAACCTTGTTCTACTGATGCAGGAAAGGTCTGTGGCAACTGAGGAACTGTGTCTGTACCTTTTTGAGGGGAAAGCCGAGCAACATAGTGTTCCTCACACATACTCTGGGCATGCCAACTGAGATAATGTTGCTGAAGCGCTGAACTTCATGAACCACAGCATTGGTGTAGGGCAGTTCTCTACGATCCTTGTAGCAGATTAACTGGGAAGGACCCAGAACGGCATCAAGCTCCTTCTGCACTTTCTCTGTGGAAAAATATACACCATTTCAGGTGGAAAATATATCAAGTCTTTTCACTAATTCCATTTTCGAAGACATTTCCCATTTAGAACTACAAGGACAGCAACAAAACAAATGTAAAAATGTAAGTAACTTTTATAAAGAAAAGTAGCAGACATCTTTTTTAAGAAAAATACATTTGTTGTTCAAAAATTTAAAACTCTTTAAAAGTAGCCCTACTAAAACTTAAATGCAAGAGAAGTGATCTATCTTTGTGTTTCCCTTTGGCTTGGTGCCTCACACATCTACAGCCAGTTAGAACCACTAAGCTCACAGCTCTCTGGAATTTAGGTTAGGTGAATCTGGGCCTTAAAAGCCTAATCTGTATTAAAAAGAAATGCTTCTTATGTAGGACAGCTGTTAAGTGAAGCAATGCCAACTAGAACAATGTCCAAATACCTTTAAAGAAAAACAACCAAAAAAACCCCAAACAAACCTGGATATGCCTCTTGGCACCTGCCTTTTGATCAAGAATAGCATGATTTAAATTGCTGATTGCACAGAAATGCTGGGAGCATTAACAAAAGTATAAAAATTGTTTTGTAAACTTCAAGACAGGCAGGACACACACAATAAAAATGCCTTAGATTTTTGACAAAGCATCTTGTATTTTTCCAGGCTTTATGAAGCAACCCTAAGATGCAGGGAAGCACATTCTGCATTGATCAGTTTGTGCTCATTCGCATCAAGCCTGCTCAGTGACTGACAGCAGTCCTTCACAAAACTATGTTAGATAGATCCTGACAACAGAGATTTAAGCACCTTACAGAATTTAAAATGTATCTCCAGAAAGATTTTAAAGTAAATTTCCTTCTATGAAGAACTAGCTTGCAAAATCAAGCACGAATGCTTCAGGATCCAGCATAGTTTGAAATGATCTGTCACTGTTTCAGAGAACAAGGAGAGTCAGATTCGCTCATCAGGCAAAAGGCCAAATTTTCCTATATGGTACATGGTGGAACTGCATAACATTGTCAGTGGGTGTCAATATAGGCAAAAGTATGAATGGGTTCAAAAAGAAGCCACCAATTAAACAGGGACAGATGCACTGATGCCGGTTCATTATGAGAGTCTATGTGCAATTTATGACCCAAGACAACCAGGAAGGCTCATTCTGCACACACCCTGTTTTCCCAAGTATGTGCAAGGTATTATATTTAAATAAATAAAATTATTTAGGTGAGCCAGGGCTTTCATAACCTTAATCATATTGGGTGATAATTATCGTGCAATAACACAAGATTAAGTAGACCTTCTTGTCTGATAGCTCCAAGTTGAGCAATTTTTTCTTATCTTCATCTCTTTCCTCCATCCAAAATCCTGTTCTCCTCTGGGTATTTGCACATATCTAAGAATGAGATTTCTGTCAGCTGGCATAAGGGATCATTCTTTCTTTGGTTTTCACTCAGTGCTCTATGAAAGTGATTGGTGGTTGTTTAAAAGCTAGACTTAAAAATAAACTTCTTAAATATATAGACATAACAGATGAGCCATCAAATTCCTCTCCTCACTGGAATAATTTCTATTGCAATACAAATACATCCCAGAATTAATTTAATCACAGGTTAGACAGACACTGTGATACCTTGGGATCATAAATGGACTGATGGACAAAAGTAAAGTCAAAGTTGCCAACTGACCTTTAGGTGATTTCTCTACCACTTCTGTGACCTACAGAGCACAGAGAAGTGCAGGATTCACCATAGCCCCCACCACTGATACCCAGCTGTGACAAAGCAGAATTGAAGGAATATTCCAAAGAGTGACATCCCTAATATCACACATCAGTTTCTGGTTCTTTTCAGCCTTCAGTCACATTTACATCTCAGACAGAACCCATATCAGTTTCTCGAGGTACCACCAGCACCTCACCAATGGCTGCAGCAGTGGCCGCTGTTCTTCAAGCATTATGTGTGCAAATCCTCTGACTTCCCATACAGCAGCTCCAGTCCTCCTACTCCATTGACCATCCTACCACAATCTTAATTTCCCCAAAGACCTTAACCCCTCCTATAAAATGCACACTTCTCCAACTGTTAGCTCTTTCTGGGAACTACCTTAAGCCCATGACTGCTGTAAGAACTTGTACACAGATCTGCAGATCTACCAATGCTGCCCAGTGCAGATCTACCAGTACAAAAAGGCCCATGTGCCACAGGCATATAGCAATATATAGGAATACTATCTGATTCATGAAAATGTTATGACTTAGCTGTTCTGCTGCATCAAAGATATCTGTGATGTGCTTAGCTACTCACCTTGGATGTCTGGATTTGCCACCATATAGAGAAGGCCCCAGTTCAAAGTAGTGCTTGTTGTCTCTGATCCACCCAAGAAAAGGTCATTTATAGAATAAACCATGTTGTCTTCATTGTATGTAGACCTGGGTTCATCTTTGGTCTGCAAAGGATGAGAAAAAGTAGAGGTTTATACATGAAAGTTAGAAAAAACAGAATAGGGTTAGATGTGATTTTATCACCGGTTCCAAGCTGCAGTGTGCTCTGCCTATAGTACAATACAGAGAGACTAATAAAGAATATTAGACACCAGAGATTATTATCGATATGAAAAGCTGACATTTCACAAACAAGCCATGTTTCCTCCACCCTCAATCATGAAGCTAAATCACATGTTCTCCAGAGATGGATTTTTGGGTTAATTTTGCAAATAGTGGTAAAATGAGATGTTTCTCTGAAGATGTGTACCAGCATGTAATTCTCCATGCCTCAGGTCATATTCCATCACTCAGTTTTTCTACCAAGCAATACAGTGACCAGGTAATGAGCATTCGGTTGTCAAAAGTTCTTAACCCATGGTATTCAGGCTGCTCCTGCATTGAGAGGTCACAACGACTCGTATGTACAGCTGCTCTGGGGTTTTACAGTTTTCAGTTAGAACTGTGAGAATATACTTGTATGTTCTGAAACTGTAAAAGAATACTATTATGGTTTGGGGGAATTCATTTTCTAAATTTAGGGAGGCCATGCTCAGGGGTCTTGAACCTTTCTTTTGCCAGTGGAGCAACTGGAAAAGTGGGAAGAATGTTTTTCCTGGTTGTAAAATCATCTAATCTTTTTTTCTTGCTCCTGTGTGTCTATTACAAACAGTTCAATATTTTTAATAAATGAACTTGGATGATTTCCACACAGCAGAGTTCCAGAAGAGCTTGCCCAAACAATGTCTGGTCCACTGATGTTCAAGTCTCATAGATCTTAGAAAAGCAGTGAAATGCTTTAGAAGCAGTGAAACACTTTGGAGGAGCAGATGTGTTAATATTGTGCCATTACTGAAAAAATTAAACCAAGAGGATCCAAGGAACCAGAAGCCAGTTAGGCTGACACCCACCCAGGACATAAAAATATAGCAGCTGATATGGGAATCAATTGATAAAGAACTACCAGATAGAAATACAAATTAATGTTATTTATTATGATACAGGAAACTGATCTTGGCAAGTAGATCTGCTTTGATTCTTTGAGAGAATTACCAGCTGGGACAATAATGACAATTTCACAGTTGCAATACACTTGGAGTTCCACAAGATAGTTATTTTTTTCCACACAATAATAAACCAGTCAAGCACTATAAAGTATTTATAAGACACATGCTAAAGACTAAAAAGCCGGCTGACAAAAATCGCTAATAGACATTCTTCTTCAGTTGCATGTCTCTGTAACGTGACTGAGCACAGCAGCAGAGCCAGCTCAGGCCATACAGAAGACAGGCAGCAGTCCAGGGTGGCAGACCCCTTTGGGCTGTGCCATGAGGTGCAGGATGGGTGCTACAGCCTGACAAGGCTGCAGTGCTGTCTGTTGCTGCAGCCAGCACATGCCCAGGGTGAAGGAGCACTGGCTGTCCCTGGAGGGAGCCTTGCCTCCCAGAAGCAGCAGTCACTTCCACTTCTCCGGGGGCTGAAAGAATAGACATCCTCTACCTGGAATACCTTGTTTGGCTGTCTGAGCCATTCTCACCTTGTCACCCTCCAGTAGCACCCCTCTAATCTTGTCACTTCTCCCCTTTATCCCTTTTCTATCATCAAGCAGAACAGGAGGAGAAATATAGCCTAATGCAGTGGAGAAGAAGAGAAAGGAAAAGTCATTGAGGGAAGTTAGTAGAAGTCACAGTGAAGGGAGGGGATCCAGTTCCAAAGAGATTCAGACCTTACATGCTGGTAAGGTCTAGAAAAGGAAGACCTATGTGTCCCCACTCACAGCTTTTGCAAGCCTCCCACAGCCTTTCAAAACTTGATGGAGATTCCCACCTACCCCTACTGTGCCTGCCCAGAATGCTCTTATTTGTCCCAGTTCCCTTTGTCTACTTGAAACTTGTCAACTGCCCCTGGAACTCTCCTCCAGCCTTGTCTGAAACTCCACTGACTCCTGGATTATTTTCCCACAAAATGCTCTCAAAAACCAATTCACCTGTCTTCCTGCAGCAACTTCTCTTGACAAACCCTTATCAGCCAAATATCCTATCCAGAACATCCCACTGTCTCCCCTGGACCTTCCCAGTTCTCTTGTGGTCCACTTAGAAATAAAGTATTCTTTCCTGGAGGTCTTAAATCATTTTGCAACTTGTGCCAATGAGAAAAATGTGGTGTGTTAACCTGCCCTTTAATTAAAGAATTGCAAGGTACTGTGGTATATTAATAGCTAGGAAGGATACAGCAAGTCCCTGATTACTGGATTCACATTAGGGTGTCTATGGAAGATAAGAGATTGTGATAGAAGGGCTGAGACTGGACAATTTAATGGTCCATTTCTCCTTATTCCTCGTGAATGAATGATTAAGCAGAACAAATACTTACTTTCTCAATGTGAGCCAAGTAAAAGTCAATGAAATCCTGCAGTTCATCTGGTGTACCACGTTCCATGTGCATTCTAATCTCTCTCCTTGTAAAAGAGCTCAGGACATCATAGCAAGACAACGCCTTCTTATGAGGACCAGGGAGGTGGCACATCAGCCAGGGGAAGATTTCATACAGCTGCAGGAGTGACACACAAAGTTTCCATCACTAGACAATGTATTTTAGGCCTACTAAAAAGAGAAGGTAGTATTCAACGTTAGCAGGTGGTTTTGTCGTGGTTAGTAAAATATTCTGACAAAGACTATGATTGTGTTTTCAAGTTGTGAAACAGTGCACCATATAATTTCTGGCTGTGTTTATGGTAAGATTCAGAGTTCCACCGGCTTTCAGCTCAACCACAAGCCAAATTAGAAGAATTAGAATTAGAGTTAATTGTATTCTTTTATTCCATTATTCAATTAATGTATTCAATTACAATGAACTGTATTCAGACGTTTAAAGGTAAGATCCTGCCCTCCAGTGGAGAGTACCAGGAAGGCAGAAGCAAAGCCGTTGTAAACTATCCCTGCCAGAATGCGCAAAAGCGGTTCATATAATCAAGAGCAAGGGCCGGCTAGCAGTATAGGAATGCAGTAATCCCCCAAAGCACTCCCCAAGAGTCCTCAATAAAACATGAAACATCTGAAACCCAGAAAAGCTAGGACAGCTACCTGACAATTCTGAGTGCTTCTCTAGAAAAGAAAACAGGATTAGCTGACATAACCTTATTAGTTTTATCCTTCTCTCCTGCAGTTTGGGAAAATCTGGCCTAAGAATAGCTGCTTTCTACCTACTGCAATAGCCAGAAAGTTCATTCTGATTTTCACCCTATATTTATGCCTGAGTAATTTGTAACATCCTTGTAACTGCAAAGTATTTTCTCTTCATAGTTCTTTTCGTGCTGGAAATATAATCCCACAATTTATTTCCCAGCAGAAGTTCTACCCTTTCCCAGTCTTCATTTTGCTGAGCTCTTCTACTCCCATAATTACACTGCAAGAAGCACGTTAGTAGGTGTTCACTGGAGGCTGGCTGGCTGTGATAGACAGTACTTTAGTCTTTTTGGAAGATCAGTTCTTATTGTCACACATACAATTATCAATTCACATAGAACTTCAGACCCATTTTGTTTAGTTCCACCTCTGGTATTGTTCAGAAGCCTTACATGCAACTGTGGTCTGACTAATCATATATGATTGCCCAGATTACATACTTTCCTACTCTCAAATGCATGCACTTTCTAGCTACTATGGCACCCTAACTGTAAGTAGAATTTAGCTGTCAACTTTCAAGACAAGAACTGAGCCCATCCACCTTCCCAGCTACCAGTCCTGCCAAAACTCCTCCTCCATTTCTGAAGGGGCCCAGTCCACAGCGTTCTCCTGTTCAATGCTGGACAAGATGGAATCCAGTTAAGAAATGGGGGTGTGGATGCAGCAATGTCCACATTTTACATAATACTGAGTACCCTTTGCATCTAGGAAGCGGGAAGATTGCAACCTTCACTTTGGAATGGTTTGAACCCTTGTTCTTATTTCCCAGAAGAGTATCTAAATCATTGGAGTAAAGCAAAGCTTGATTAGGAAAGAGAATATACCTCCTTTTCTTCTCTCTATCCCAAAAGCTAGTCTCACCTGCCACCACTACACAAAACTCATAGGACCAAAGCTAAGCTAAGCAAAAGGGAACCCGGTCATAACTCAATGAGAGGAATGTTCCTTGGGATGTGGGAGGAAATCTCTGTGTTACAGAGACTGCTTACGTGTTTTACATTATGAAGCTACTGCGTAAGATGTATGGGACAACTTCAGAAGTGGAACCAGAACTCCTGGGCAAATTTAAATACACTTCTATGCAAAGCAGGCCTCTTCTAGTGCCAGGTAAGACCTCAACTCTCAGAAGAAAACTGACTGTTTTGATTGCCAAGCTTACAGGTGTATTTGCTGGCTTAGTATTTACTATTTTCTGCTGCCTGCATATAGACCTGCTCCTCACTCAGGGTGAAGAAATGGAATTTCTCTGGGAAGTCATCAAGTCTCCACTTCTTATAGAGGAAATGGAGACAAGTAGCCAGTGGCGAAACACTTAAGTACTTGGATAATTCTTTTCTCACTCTCTTCACTCATCCATTCAAAAACTTTTGCCTAGCAGCTACCTCTTGAATCTGCATTTCTCACTTTCTGCCTTATTCTGAAAAAGACAACAGATTGTTTACTTACATGATGAATAAAGCTGCCTCCAAATTTGAACAAGTGCTCTGTGGCTCTAATCAGTTCACGGAAGGTTTCATCCTCTCTGGAGAAGCGACGTCCAAAAACAACAGCACAAATTACATTTGAAACAGAAAGAACAAGAGGGAAAGAAGGATCCAGAGGTTTCCCTGCAACCATAATAATAAGTGTCACTGTTACTGTTTCTTGTCTGCTTTAGCGAAATGAGATTATCTTATAAGTTACCCAAAGACAGCATTGCATTTCAGAGAGTAGCACCAATCTTCTTCCAAAATTGTAGCATACTCATCTTCTTCAGAACTATGGTTCAATCTCATAAACTCAGGATGTGTGGCACCCTAAAGTAACATCAGATGTGTAAAATACTTCATATGTTATAGCAAATTTAGAGCTAAGGAAAAAAAAATCTATGCAAATTTGCTGTCTGGCAAATTCAAAATAAGTCTCAAGCATGGGAATGTCTGAGAACACTGTAGCCAAAGAGAATCTGAGGAGAGAACCATAAGAAGAGGGGCAGCCTTATTCAGCAAGGACATAAATACACGTAAGGCTACTATATTTTGCCTGACTTTGCTAGAGGTGTACAACCTCTTGTAAGACATAATGTCATAAACTTTTGTCATATTCTGTCATAACTAATTTTAAAGCAATTCCTTGAAAACTTAATCCCAATAGAACTATTTCATGAGTCCAGAATAAACAACTATAAACAACTCTATGTATGTACTAATGCAACTGTCCAGCACCCACTGCGCGATTCTGATCAGCAACTTATTGGTCTGGGGTTTTTTTTCCTGCACACATGGTCACATCTCAAACTCTCCTAGTTCTTAAACCATGAGACTGGTCTGGATTTAATTACTTATAACTGATACAACGCAAGCCACAGCATGTCCCAATTTACTGTGCCTTTGCAGTAATGATGAGTATTGAGAAATCCAACTAACATGCTCCTAGCTGGGCTGATCATGGTAAAATGTTGACATGAAGACTAGATTTTCATCACTGCTTTACAGAGTATGTGCAAATGGTGTTACAAGCCTTAATCCATCTGCGTTGAGAATGTATCCATACCTTTATGCACCAGCACCATATATGAGCCAGCAACATGCCCTTGAGGCAAAGAAGGCCAATATAATCCTGAGCTGTATTAGGAAAGGCATTGCTGGCAGGTCAAGGGAGGCGATCCTTCCACTCTGATCAACACTGGTGAGACCCATCTGGAGTACTGGGTCCTGTTCTGGGCTCCCCAGTACAAAAGAGACATCAACATACTGGGACAAGTTGAGTAAAGGTCCACAAGGACAACTAAGGGATTGGAGCAGCTGATATAAGAGAGAGCCTGTTTAGTCTGGAGAAAAGGCTCAGGGAAGTATCTTAAGTGTGTATAAATACCTGGTAGAGAGGAATAAGGAACATGGAGCTACATTTTTCTCAGTAGTATCAAGTGAGGCAACGGGCAAAAATTGAAATACATAATTCTGCCTAAACATAAGAGACTTCTTTTACTGTAGGGCTGATTGAACACTGGAACAGGTTACCCAGAGAGGTGGTGAAGTCTCCAATGTTGCAGATATTTAAAACCCAACTGGTCTCAGGCCTAAGAAACCTACCCTGATTTGAGAAGTTAGACTAGACCATTTTCAGATATACCTTTCCACTTTAAGCATTCTATGACATAAATAATAAATAAGCTCCAGTTTTGCTCCCAGTTTTGGTAGTTTTGTAAATAACTTTGAACAAGAATAGTCTCTTCGAAAACACAGGACTGGGGTCTTTGCATTTTCAGTCCCTTCCACACAGACACTGTAAGACCCTTCACACTCTCTTGTGGAACAAAAGCTGCCCTTAATTTCAGAGCAGCACAGAGAAGTTCATACACTAAAGACATAAGACTAATGACAAAAATGAATCAGTATTTATTGCAGAGATACCTTTCATACTTGCAAAAAAGGCTACAAGGTAGTGGGCCTCTTCTTGAACTCGATGCTCCAGACCTCTTTTCCCCAGACCAAGGTCACGTAGAGTCCTCAGTGCAAATCTTCTTTGCTGCTTCCAGGTATGACCAGTTGCCAACATAATCCCTGCACCCATTCAAAGAAGAGCTCTTTATCATGCTATTTACTATAGACAAAGACTACATTAAAAGATTTGTTAAACCACAGAATATAATTAAACAATTGCATTGCCTATGAACACAAAGGCAGAAAGGAACAGCTGTGGCATGTAAGCATGTGGGCAAGGCTAAAATGGACAAACCCAAGTGGGTAATAAGATGACTTACAGGATTAAGCTTGATTCAAGGCAGACAGTTATCTCGGAAAGTTTGACACCTGCTTCTCTAGATGCTCTCTGAAGTGCTTACCTCCTGCTCTCTTCTATGCTTGGAGCACACCTTATGAGGGTAATAATTCTCATGAGGGCAAAAGAGTTCTGACAGTCCACAGTCATGGAGAAAAGCTCCTGTCCACAGGGCATAAAAGTCCGGTACTTAGGCTTTGTGACAAATATCTTCAGGAGAAATAAACATCATATACTAACAGGATCTTTAATGTATTGTAAGAATCACCAGTGACTGAAACAACTTCAAATTACAAATATTTAAGGAATTAGGTTTCCTTAAAAAATGCTGAGGTCCCAAATAAAATAAAAGTTGTTTCATAATGCATGAAGCATGAAAATCAGGAGATTGAGAATTTCCAATATGGCGGTGGAGTTTGAAACCTACAGCAAGGTTGAAACAGAAGTGTACTGAACCTCTAGATGCAACTGTGAGAGTAAGAGAACATTCACAAAAGGAAGGAATTGAGAAGAAGATCCCATGATCAAGCTCATTCTTCAATTGAAAACATAATGGTGGGAGGCAGCAAGTCCAGGACAGGAAGTGTGGCATTTGCCATTCTTCCACTTCTCTGTGGCACAACCTCATCTCATGACCTCTCAGTCTGCTCCAGTGAATATTAGAATCATAGAATAGTTAGAGTTGGAAAG
>NW_009915158.1:74618-81118 GCF_000696875.1 Nestor notabilis | reverse complement strand
ATATATATCTCTACACACACATAGGGAGAGAGGGAGAGTACGGTTCAGTTGCCTTCTTTTTTAGCTGATGTGACAGAGAAGATAGATTTCAGGAAACAAGCACTTTCCTACTATAGAGGCCAAAAGCTGCAGTGATACCAATGGTACTGAAAATAATCAGTGCCTGGTTTTCACATAGTGCACAAAACAGTCCAAATACATCCTCTAATTCAAAACAATAAGTGGCCCATTAAGTATAGCTACAAAGCAGTATTACCTTGCTATAGAGAAGAGCATTCTCAGTATTAACTCTTATTTTATTTTTATGTTTTCGTCCCTCATCTGTATTGGAAACAAAATTACCTTTTGTAAAGGAGCTGATATTCAGAACTTCTGGGGTTTATGTGCAGACATATTGATATAAACCATCAATTTCTAACATGATCAGAGAAACTGCTAGTGTATTTAGTTTTACTTCATACAGCAAAAATAAAAGCAATTAGCCATTGGTTACATGACTAGTACTAGACAAAAAAGATATAAGACTACAAAGAAATATATATAGCAATAATATCCCTTCAATCAAGTAACAAGAAAATATTTTACAGGAGTTAAACTGGTGTTTTAATTTTAAATCACTTGGCTAAGCTGCCCCCAAGGATCTGAATAAAATTCCTGCTGATAGCATGGCTGTTCTCTCTCTAAAGTTTCCTATAGCACACAGAAATATTTAGACATGGTCAATTCATCTTAACAACAACTTGAACACCCACCCCACCTCCCAACCCTTCAGAATGACAACACAAATAATTGCTCTGAAATCACAAAGTAAACGAAACAACACTTTGAATCATGGATGGCACTTTTAGTGCAAACTCCTATTGTTTCTCTTTTCCCAAGTTTCTGTCGAATATTCAAAGAACATAAATAGGCATAACCAGATCCATTCCCTCTTATTTGTTGTTCACAGCAGAGCCATATTTTGTTTGGCCAGTTAAGATAAAAACAGAAATAATTGTCTATTTACATCAAGTTCATTCTCTGAATTACCTTGCTTTGTCAGCTGACACTTTCTTTTTTGGTCTGGAAGGCCCCAGTTCATGACAATACTATTATCAATAACAGCCAGAGTCCGGTGACTATGTGGTACTAAAATCTCTTTCATGACTTTGCCAGCCAAACTGTATTCTGACATTTCATGAAAATTAATTTCTACATCTCGAGTGAAACTGCTAATCTTTTGTGTTTAAAATGAAACATTTAGACCAAAACATCTGAGCAAATCATATTACATAAGAATAACAGAAATGCTAATTTTATCCAAACAATTGATAAGAAAAGTCTTATGAGCTACAGTACAATTCCTGATGCACAGAACACTTTTTTTTCCCCCTCAAGATATAATCTTCAAAACTATGACAAATGAAAGACTCAGAAAAGGTTATGACTTGACAAAGCAACATTTTTAAAACTTGGACACCAATCAAATTGATATAAGCATCAGTGATGCAACACTTTCTGACACTAAAGTCTTTACCACTGTCTAAAATATATAGAATAGCCTATTGTGATTGCTTAATGTCAACTTTTGTTCATAAACTCCTTCATAAAAGTGAAACAGGGAAAAATGATTTAAAGCAGTTCAATTTGTCTATTTACCTTAATCTTTAACTATTCCCATATGTCTTAGCTACATGATGTATGACTCGCCATAAACCAATTTTTCAAAGATATACAAGACAGGAGAAAGTCAGGCTCCTAACATTTTATGCACTGAACTTTCATAGACAGCTGGCAAAACAAAACACTTCTAGTCTTCAGAAAAATCTGAAAGATTATTTTGCTCTCTTGCTTTTACAAAACATTTGCATCCGTTAAATAAGATACAGTTGAAACCTCATTGTGACAAACAATCTCAAGGGAGCAAGTCTCTTTAAAAATCTGAATTTAAAAAAAAAAGTTGATGTCTGCTATTTTAACAGAACAATTAGACTTCCAAACACTAGAGTTGTGTGTTCTTTTCTGAAAACCAGCTTGTGACACCGTACAAATTCTGACGTTAAGAATCGCAAGTGGTGTAATCTCACTTTATGGTCATATGCATAACTCAAGGCATTAAGTCTAATGACCATTTTTCTAAGTATTTAGTAGTAAGACTCAATTTAATATGCATCACACTGAAGCACAAGGCAATGCAATATACACTTTTGCTTTAGTTTAGGCAAGACCTTCAATGGCAATTTAGAAAATAAGAAACAGCGCAGAATAAAAGTGTCTGACTTGCCTACAGCAGTCAGTAGACTAGAGCAAGTGAAGATGGTTTTGTTCCATCCAGGAAGTCACTGCATAGGAACCATTTGGGCATTACGAGTAAGAAGAAACTTATTACTCCTACACTGTAAAAAATTAAAAACAAAAACAGAGAATAAAAATATGCATAGATGCAATTGGGTTTAAGTTCTCTTTTATACAATAAAAGATATTCATAATTCTGTGTGCTGTGCTAAGCTAATTAAAAATATAAACTTCAAACCAATATTAAAAATGTTGTTATTGTTTCAATCTGAAATATTTAAATAAACTTCTATATCAAAGAACAGAATTTGTGAACTTCATACCTCAGGACAGCTTCTTATATTACTGAAAAGCTTTAGCTCCTGTTAAGTCTAGCAACATACCTATTGTCTGTGATTTGGTATCACTATGCATTTCAAAAACATTTGATGTCAGCAACTCACCAGGTAGAGTCACTGACAATGGCAGGGGAGGGGGAACAGACGACACACACGACACAACTGTGTGTAAATTTTCTAAGACTGTATTTTCAGAAACCTCCCTGTCATAAAATCTTTCTGTGCTAAGAACAAAACAATAAGAAGGTGCATATACGGAAGGCGGGAGTGGAGGAACCCCTCTTAAACTTACAACTTTAGAGAAAGAAAAATAGTTTAATTCAAAACTTTTTTTTTTTTTTTGGTTGAATCCTAGAATTAAAATGGCTGTTTTATAAACTTCAAGTAAGCTTGAGAAACTGACTGCAGAGCATGTATACAGTGTAGGGTCAATGCTGTATTGAATTTCTAGACCATTTTCAGACTACCTTCTGGCAATGGAAGCATTTTGACCACTGACACTCCCTATGGGTATATCTGACTATCCTGGTACAATGCACCATTCCCCATTATTGAATCTACAACAAACTGCTGTAGGTTATTCATTGATTGAGTGTTTAAGTGTATTCTTTGGGAGCAAATGGAGAACGAAATCTGTAAACAATCACGCACACAAAAATCAGCAGAATTCTTTACACAGAGATGGTTTTCAGTTTCAGCACTTAATTATCTGTATTCTTTGATAAAAGCTCTGTCACTTTAAATAAAGATATACCAGAATTTTGCTTTTAAAAGATACACCAAGCTGCAACGTGGAGCTGCACATTTTATCTTAAAGAAAAATTAAGCCATCATCGGGCAATATGACTACATAGGGACATAAGGTTTAAGAACATCTGCCATACTTTATGCTAACATCTTTATCCAGATCAATTACAATATGCACTATCACTGTTAAATAACCAATATAGATGCAGACTGCAGCTCTATAATATTCCTAATGGAGGTTAGAACAGATATTAAGAGCCACATTTTCATAAGCTGAAGCAGTAATTGTGCATGCTTGTATGTCTGCGCATACCTTCAATCAAGCTGTATTTTGGTACCACAGAAAAATGTTCCTTTTTGCACTTTAACCAGTGCAAAAAAATTTTTTTTCTCGTATACATATAGCTCGTAGTTCATTTGCACAGTTTGTCTGCCACTATTTATTTATAGCTATTGCCTGAATGAGTGGTTCATACAGTATTAGGGAGCTTTAAAAAAAAAAAAAAAAAAAAAAAAGAAAAAAATGAACAAAGCCAAACCAAACAAAAAAAAAAAAAAGAAACCACCAAAACAAACAAAAAACCTAAAAAAAAACCCACTAAAAAAAAACAAACAAACAAACAAAAAAAAAACCCAACAAAACCCACCACCACCAAATAAGGCATTTGAAGCTTACTTCATCCTAATTTCCACCTTTGATTTAACAAAAAGTAAGAAAAGGGGTCATCCTAAGAATATATACAAATTATATGTCTTCAGCTTGAGAAACTGCATTTTTATGTGTCATTGCAAAAGCACAATAGAAAGTTTACATCTCTTGTAGTTAAATTTTTAAGTTTTGTTATTCCCTCCCATTTTCACTGAAGAACTGTAACTACAATGGCATTACTTTCCATTTCAAAATAATACCCAAATGCCAGGGATATAGGAGTCTTCATCATGTGAAGTCCTTTCCATATATGTACCACAGATTTGACAGTGCTCTAAAGAGCTCAAAGCTGAGTAGCTTGGAGAAAAGCACAGTATGTTAAAAGTAACTTTTTTGCTCAATGAACCAAGCTTCAAAACACATTATGATCCTGTTATACTAAAGTATTGAAGAACCTGAATGCTCCATGCACGAAGTCATTGCAGTGTATGCTGAGCATAGACTAGGTAAAAAAGTGTCTGATCTATCTGTAAGCAATCTAGGTATGCGTATTTACAGGCAATAAAAATATTAGGGTGCAGCACAGCAGGACTGTACAGGTATCATAATTCAAGCACATTAGCTGCAAATGCACTGCAAGACAAAGTTCCCCTGTGCTTGCTGGCACTAAGACACGCTGTGGCTCTGTTCAGGCTGCAGATTCGAGTGAGGTCTTCAGTAGGGTCCCCTTGGAGCAGTGCCGTCAGAGAAAACCTTAAGTTCACAGTCAATCCAGAAGGATTCAGTTTAGACTATCAGGGTGTAAGACTGCAAGTTGCACTATGAGAGCATCTGTTCTGCAACTTAGACACTCCCAGTAGGTGCTTTTGAGTGGATACTCAAGTGTGTTATTAAATTGTGGTAAGGTATCAGTTTCCTCTGCTGTCTGACAAGGCTCAAATCCATACCTCCTACTTCCCCATGAGGCAACTCAGCCATCTGCCAGGAACCCCAACCTATGCTTTCCCTTCCACTTTAGTGGAATCACAGGTACATAGCTGACAGACTAGCGTGGTACTGGGCAGATCCATATTCAGAAATCTATCAGTACTAGCCTCTAGATGCTTGCTTAATCCCATAGATGTCCAAAGCTCTGCCCAGGAATGGGATTCAGTTACATCCCACTACATTTGCAGGAATTCTAGAATATTTTGTCTGTTCTCCAGCTGTTACTTCAGAAACATGCAGGTTTCCCATAGTACATCTTCTGGCCACGCCCAGATACACTGACTGTTCCAAGACTGTCTGAAACAGCACAAAGTATCTACATTTTGACACAGCAATAGCCCATAAGTTTCCCAGGGCATCTCAGATAGCAGGAGCAGTCTAACCATATTAGCTTTCTTAAGATGTGAGGATTAGCATAGCTAGGCTAGCCGCAGCTAATACAGTTTGGTTTTTGGTGGGTTTTTTTAGCCTGTAATTCAGGCACCTCTTCACAACACTCATTGGACTACAGAGACTTACTCTTTTGTTCTGCCTCTAAATATACCTAGAATAAAAAGCATCTTATTCTTGAACACTGAAAAAACATGTATTCATGTAGCCCACTGGGAAGCTGCATTTTGTACGAAACAGTTAACAGGTAAAACACAGTCACTGGAACAAACAGCAGAGCACAGATTCTCCATTCCTAGCAGACTACTCCCAGCCAAGATTCCTGCTTCTTGCCTTCAGGCCAACACACCTTTCCTGAAAGGGAGGGGGAAAGCAACCTAGATATAGTATAAGGTAGCAAGGCCTTACATAGGGAAGGAGATGGGTTTAAACCTGATGAAAGTTCAAGTCTGCCAGCCTGACCAAAGGTCCTTCTGCTGAACACTTCACAGTGTTCAGCAGTATTCATAGTGTTCACCAGTAGACAGAAATCCCTTTCAGGAAAGGAACATCCTGTTTTGCTGTTCTGTAAAGAAACAGCTTCAAGGATCAAACATCAAGAGACAACTTAAGGTTATAAATATCACATAAAGATAGATGTTCAAGCTCTGAAAAATTAATGCAGTGCTTCAGTACCACTTGTAATCATGATTTCTTATTGACTAATTTAGATGGTTGCCTTGTAAGTGTCTTTGCATAGAAGAGATCAGTAAATCTGATGGTTTATGCTATCAGTACATCTCTGTCAGTCAGAGAAGCCGAAGTAGAGGTTTCATATTGCAAATGAGGCCCCTAAATGCCAGGTGTTGCTGCATTCACTGTCGTAACAGCTGTACTGTGAACCTTAACGGCATTTATACCTGCAGGCCCAAACACACAACTAGATCTGTAGGCTCTACAGAGGACCTGGAAGCACTTTAAACCTCACCTTGAATCTTGTGACTAACTCAATATTAATTCTGTTACGTCATAGGGCTTCCTTTGGAAAAGGGGGCTTATGTCATCGTGGGAATTTTCACAATTCTTCAAAGCAAGACAAACACAAACCAGATATAACAAGGACAAAAGTTGGGGGG
>NW_009915158.1:55051-74587 GCF_000696875.1 Nestor notabilis | reverse complement strand
AAAAAAAAAAAAAAAGAAGAGGTGGGGGGGGGGGGGAGAAGGGTGATTGGGGTTTTCTTATAATCAATAAAGTTCTATAGCACTGATAACTGTGCTTTCTTTATAAGCTCATCTTGTAAGGTTGAGTAAACCTAATAACAGTATTAAAAAGTCACTCTAGCATTTTGTATTCTTTTATTTTTACTGATAGTTAAAGAAGAGAAAAAGTAATTTCTTCCCCTGCATACTAAACATGTACAACAAAGCAAACTATCTTCATAAAGAATTTTTCATTTGGGACAGTTGCATGCGCATACCTATCTTTAAATAATATTAACATGGAAAAATTAGGGCATTCAGCACCTTTCTGCACTAAAAACTATGTTCTATTTCCCATCCTGAGGAAGACATCAAGACTGCATGTAATCACCTTGTCAATGTTCCAATTTAAGTGTGGTCAAAACTTGTCTGGGTCAGAACTCCCAGAAGCGGGGGTTAGTTATTTGACAGCAGATATTTCACTCCCCAAGTTCGTTGATTTGTTGAAAGAAACTGGCCCTGCCGCAGTATTAATTTCAAAGTTGTTTTGTTTTAAGCCTAGTGATCACCTTCTGTGTGATTACATCAAAAGGGCCATATGAAAGAAGTCTGAGCCCATTTAGGTGAACAAGTTGAAGTCTAGCAGGGATGCAGCGCTTTCCATTAAGGCTGTGCTGGAAAGACCTTACAGTCAGGAAGTGACAAGGCTCGAGACTGCACACACCACACAAACTTTGCTCTCTGATGTATATGTAGTACAACACAGTCTTAAAATATATGGTTACTTCCATTTTCAGTCATAATATGTACTTTCTATAGGTACACACATGCAGCATCCTATGTTACATATTCCAGACAGAGAAAGTCTTCTAGAACACCCACAATATATACATACAATAAGGAATATCACACTAGAGTATAGCAAACCAAGTGCAAACAACTGGTTTATGTTCTCATTCTGCCAAATGCCTAGTCACCTGCTCCCACCTTTTTTGTTACACATAAGGGAGCCCTCAGTGACAGTTGAAAAGAAATTTGTACCATGGCTGCTACTTAAGTCCAAAAGTTTCCCACAGGAGAGAAAGACTTATATCTTTAGGGCATACCTACTGTCACTGATAAAAATATGTTAGTAGGATCATCCCAGGTTTTACCAAGCATGTGTTAATAGGCATTGTTTTAGGAACTACGAGGTAAAGGAAAAACAGATTAAGTTTGCTTTTCAAACAGTCACAGTCAAGAGGGATAACTATTACTATTTTTCTTTCTTTTGTTGGGACAAGAAAAGTGCATGATACACAGAAAAATTCTTTGAAGATTATTTAGGTAGAGGTCCAGCTTGACTCCTTAGTGCCTGGAAGTTATCCCCACCTTCTTATTCTCATCAAGGAAACCTTATTCTGTTGCAATTATGACAACTCAATATTTATCTATTCTTTAAAAGTCTGTAGTAAGGCAGGTTGAAGGAATAAGTTTTTAAAATGACATTATGTTACTGCTTCTACTATGAAACTTAAGGGGAATGGCAGAAGCAGGCACAAATCCAGCAGGCAGCTTGCCAGAATCTTGGTGAATCGTAGACCCATCTAGCTTGGAAAAGACCCTTAAAGATAACTGAGTTAAATTGTTAATGTAACACTAGCAAGTCCACCACTAAACATGGTGATATATGTATAGCCTGGTTCTCTGCCTGGACAACAAGTATTACATTTGGAGAAAAGACCTGAGGATTAAATAAAAGTAAGAAGAACCTCGGAGTCCTATACGAGGAAACCTGAAGAGCAAAATATCTCATAAACAACTTTCTGAAAGGATTATAGTCTGATCCACCCCAACCCCAATAAGAACAATTTCCTTCTTAGGAAACTATTTGAAGAAGAAAAAAAGTAGTAGTTAAAGGGAAGAGGTCTATATTTTTGAAACTTTATTACTTGCAATTAGTATGTTTTTCTGGGTACAAGACAGTCTCTTGATAATTTAAGACTCTTCTACATTAAAGGTTTGTTGGTCTTGCACCCTGATGGATTCAAAAGGCCCAAAGCAATACAAACATATGTTTTTAAGTGTTATGTGCTACTGAAGGACAAAAGTGATTTAGAAACTAGACTACTACACTTGAATATAATTGACATCTGAAGGTGCTACATTTCTTTTGTACAGAGTATAAATGAGGCAAGTGCTTTTTATTTCCTGAGCTGTGATGCAAAAAGTGTTGATCTAGAACAGCTGGAAAAATTAGTTATTGACACATCACTTTAGAAAAGGCTTAATACAGAAGGACAGGGAAAGGGTTGCATGTTTAACATTAGCATAACAGAGTGACACCTACTGCAAATTTAATTACCTAATATACATATTTGAAAGTTGTCTGAAAATAATCACTGACGACTTATTGTAGTTACTGAAAAATTACCACCTCCAACTGCTGAGGACGCTAGAGGCTGACAGACACAGTGTTTGCTCCTGTCAGAACAAAGGGAAAAGGTGGTGGGAATGTAAATGCATTTTGTAAGGTAGTATTTATTATCACTAAGGTATCTAGTGCAGATGGTGGGCAAATAGTCATAGAACAGTTCAGGTTAGAAAGGACCAACCTCCCTGCCGTGTGCAGGCTCTGTCCAACCTGGCCTTTGAACACTGCAAGGGATGTAGAATTTACTACTGCTTTGGACAACCTGTTCCAGTGCCTCACCACCCTCACAGTAAAGAACTTCTTCATTATATCTAACCTGAACTTCCCCTGAAGTGGGGGGAAGCCTCCCAGATCAGACTGGGAGGAAAGCTGTATAAATTTTATCCCATGCCTTTTGATGAGAAATGGTTCTGATGATGGTGCATCTACATTGTTGTCACAATAAGCACCACCAGCCACCAAATTCACTTCGTCAAAACCAAAAGGCAACACAAAAACTCAGCAAGAGCTATGTTAGTCTCCCCACAGAATACTTGAGTACTTCTGCATTGGTGTCAGCTAAATCACCACTGAGAAATTAAACATAGACATGAAATTATATACATGATACTAAGCAACAGAAGTCAATTTTAATTACGTTTGGCTGCTTGGTTCAAATATTGCTTCTAAACATCAGATAACATAATTCAGAAATCAGGAAGTTTGGATTGTGATATTTACTCCATATAAATAGCTGCAAAGATTTTACTAGGTCTATTTAAATGGAAGTGTGATTGCTATTACAGTAATTTATTCTTATCTATTTCTTTCATTATCTAATAATTGCCAACTACCAAGGCATAAGACAGAACCTACACTGTCATACAACAGGGTTGTCTTGCCCTCCTTTCCACTGACTAGGATATATGTTTATCAATACTAGGATAACAGAAATGAACAAGGGTTGCATGATGGAATCTTACTTTGCCTTATTTTTTCAAATGTAGTATAAATAAAGTCATCTCCTCTGTTACAGAGACTGGACAGGAAGAAGAGCCCATCTGAGAGTTTTCTTTAATTCAGGAAATTAAATTGGGGCCTTTTATCTCACCACTCTCCAGCAAAAGGGAGCCCAGAAAGGAAAGAATAGTAAATTTGCAAATCAGATTAAAAGTATGCTTGATTTCTTCAGGATCTGAGCTAGACACTGTCACTTAGTAGGAAAAAAATTGCTTGTGAGTGATCTACTGCACAGCAGGACTTTGGTTGTGGTTACTTGCAACCTGCTCCCTGACAGCTACTCATCCATTCTGTGCCCAGTAAGTCTCAGAGCAGAAGGAAATGCTGTCCTGAGCACTTGCTGTTAAAATTAGACTGCTCTTAACAAAATAAGCGGACATCAAGCATCTAGCCTTATTAAAACATACACAAGAGTCACTTGGCACCTTCAAATGCTATTTGAAGTACACTGAATTTCTGATCAACAGAAAATTGGTTTTCTTCATATAGGCACAACTGCAAACGGAGCATTTGTTTGAAATTGATCTCCCCAGTGAAAGTTTTAATGTGTTGTTAAACTCAACCATTTAAACCAGAACCAGTGAAATAAAACTCTGATGACTCTTCAACAATTTAAGATTAATGCAGGAGGAAATTACCTTGCCTAGTCATGCCTACTTTTATTAGTACCCTGCAGTTGTGTTTTACTTTGGATGTGGCAAAAGTATGATTTGAAAGTCAAGAAGGCAACTTCTTGCATTTTGTATTTAATTATTGAACACAGAACAGTGCTAAAGCTGCATTTCCAAAGTTTGCAGTGTTGCATTTTGGAAGTTTTACTTAACAAAACTGCAGTCATGGCAGTAAGAAATTATGTCTTCCCAGGATCATGCTGAGAAATGGCAAATGTATTTTTGAATACATACATGCAGCAATCATTACACCAGCACTGGAGAATTTGACAATTTGCTTTTTCTTTTCTTATTTTTAGACTGTAATTTTGTTTTTGGGTTTTTTTGGTTTTTTTTTTTTACATTGAAACAGATGCAGACTTGAAACATCTCAGTAGGTTCCACTGATTTCATACATGGGGTATAAACTTTGATATTATTCCCAGTGTGTTACTTTCAACTTTTATGGTGGTTTTAAGGAGGGCACCAATTTTAATTTATGGTGAAGTTGGTTTTATTTATAAAGCTACTGTGTACAGGGAATTCATTAGCAAAATAGAAAAACAAACTAGACCAAGCAGCTTAGAGAAGTTCTAAAACATTCATTAAATTTTTCAGATGAACTGTACTCTTCTTGGCACATCCCAGCACGCTGTGTGGACTTCTCCCCAAGTCTCTGCTCACAAAAACTACACAGCTATACTCCTGTGCAAATGTTTCAATGCCTAATCATTAGCTACATAGCTCAAAAGATATTCAATGTATTAATTAAATTAATATAATCTGCTCTTTACTTAGGCCTTCCTTCAAATGCAAAGCTGAACTGAATGAATTAATTTTTTCACCTCCCTTACATACTTATCCTTTCCTTACCCACAAAAATAAGCCTCCAGAAAATGCCTTATTGAAACACATATATACTAAATAGCAACAGGCTGATGGAAGGCAGTATACTGGTGAGAAACACTGTGGAACAACAATTTTTATTTTAGCATTGGTCAATACAAGAATGGCATTTGGTGCTCTGTGATTATAATTTGATGGCTGTTCACATAACCAAGAAAGAACTGGAAAAAACAGACCAAGTAGTAGTATTAGATTTCTAAATATTTGCTAAATATTCTTTTCTTTTCCTGGCCATAAGAGAGAACTAAAAAAAAAGAGAAAGAAAAAAAATGAGAAGAAACTTTACATGAAGAGTAGCAAACATTCTTAAGAGTGCTTTTAACGCTTCATAGAGAAACATGAGACAAATAGTAAAAACCCTTTGAGGTACAAATGCTTTCATCATGAAAGCAGTTATTACATGCTGAGATTCAAACTTCAACTATGAATTACGCAGAACTCTTTAGCTAGTTGTGTGTGTGCAAGTGTTTAGCGCAAGGTCGACAGTTCTGTAGAGAGTTAAGCAAACAGTGACTGCCCGAGTCTGTGCTTAAACCTGCCTGGTCCACACTGAAGGTCTTACAGCACTCAATCACCAGACGATATTTTTGGGAAGAAAAGGAAAAGTAGATTTTTCCATTTGAAAAAGTGGATTTTTCCATTTGAAAACAGCAAAGATATTTTTAGGAAGATAGAATGTAGTTACCAAAGCTGGAATTTGGCCAGGTTATTGGCATTAACTTTCCTCTTCTTGGGCGGGGAAGTCTCGTGAAGTTTTTAATGACCATAGGTGGTCAGCACCTCAAATTTACATCTTGTCTGAAAGACCTGAAGTGTGTTATACAAGCATGCATGGGAAAGTAAAGTCTTGAGCTGGCAAAAGGATAGTTCTGGTTAAATTCAAGAAAGATTTAAAATAAAAAAACCTAACACAATCTGATCCCTGAGCCCCTAAACTCAGTGAACACTTTTCATTAAGTCATATGTAAAAAGAATAAACAAAAACGAATTTTAGAGGTTTTAATTTTATGTCCCAGAAAATTTACATGCCTTCACTGCAGACTGGACCTTCTTATCTTGGGAGGTGGAAGGAAGGACAGGGACAGAGGCCAGAGGTATGGAGATTGACATACCACTAGCACCTGAGCATATACTAAGCAGGCCAAGAAGGAAGACAGCTGATCATGCCAATAAAATCTATTTTTATATTCAGAGCCATTCATTTGAAGGGAAAGGGGAGGGAGAAGGTGTGGGGTTTTTTCAGTTGCTTTATTCAACAAATCACAAGGTATAACTGAGCATGATACATCATTACAATACCCAGGCAACCTCTAAATGATAAACCAAACCAGCCTCAGTTAGAAGGGACTCAAACTCTTGAAAACAGATGTTGAACAAGAGCAAGCCTGATCCTCAGTCTTTTTTTCCTGCCTCACCTGGAAGACATTCACCAAAATTTAACATTTTCTAGTACACCACAGTCCTGAGCCCAAGAAGGAAACAGATCAGTAACTAGCAGTCAGACTTTAACAAAGGATCTGTCACACCAGAACTGCTTGAAAGCATTAGAGGTATAAAAAAGCTTGTCACCAAAAGCTGCTCTCAACCTGTTTGTGCTGGAGAAGACAACAGTCAGCAATTCCAGGTCACTCCACAACAGTCTTCTTGTTCTCAGAGAAAGGGGACAAAATACACTGGCGTGCTCACCTCAAGAAGCAGCTGTCACACACCAAAGCAATTCCTGGCAGCAGTAGGGACAAGAAAGTTTTCTAACCCACAGCTTCCTTCGGTATCAACCCTTCCTCTCCCTGTAAGAAAAGCTAGCTCTGTCTGTCCATCTCAGCAGTACAGGAAGGTGCCAGAACTGTAAGTGAACAGGCACTTATAAAGTGAACATAGGAGTGGAGGTAAGCAAGTGTCTGGCTGTAAAATAATTAATACACATTCTGAGGACACAGTGAGGTATCCTGGCGAGATGCAAAGAGAAGAAACCTGTTTCCCCTACAATTGCATCCATCTCAGGACCTCAAAACAGCCCTTCTCCCCCACTCTCCCTCAAAACCTGTCCATAGTATTGCCAAAATTAGCTAAGTAGATTATACCACTACTTTCACCTAAGTAATTACATGATTCCTAGGTTCTTGAAGATAACTTCTTTACTTCTCCTTCTCATGATTTCTGGTCATATTCTTTTTCTTAACAGCCAGCAGGCTTATTACACAGAACATAATCCCATCTCTGAACACAGTAGAAGAAAATCAGACAAGGAAAGTTTATCTCTTCATAGTGGAAGGAAGTGGAAGGAAGACTTTCTAGTCACATCTAAACAGAAAATTGTCCCAGTTCAGCCGATAGAAACAGGCTATGCTGTTGCATCTGTAGATTCAGATTTTCCTCCTGCATTTACACACTACTACGTATAGCTGCAATAAAACTGCATGTGTACTGCTTACCTATGGCATGAGAAAAACCTCATTACACCACAGTTCATGTGCAGTCCTGGAGAGCAGCTGATTTGTTTGGCCAATAGTTACATCTCCCTTCAGACACCATTAAACAAGCATTTAATCATTCCCTCCTGCAGCCTGTCATAAGACAGCTTGCACTACCAATAACTCTGAGGAGATGTTAAGATTGTACTGCCAAAGGCTGGGCAACACTGATGTGAAACTGCTAAACTTTGTGGTGTTTCTGCTTATCTGTGTGATATCGAAGTATTTCTAGGGTTCTTGCCATTGCTATGTGTAAGCCTATACTTAAAAGCTCTCTCTGTACTCTGAAAAATCATATTCACTCTACAATGAGCAGGAAACAGCTGAAAGCACTGAAAGCACAGTAGGACAGGGTTGGAGAGATCAAAGGAGGAACAGTTGTGTCACCAGCCAGGTTAGCAGAGCCAGCAGGGAAGCTGCACAGAGGATAGAGGACATTAGATGTAATGTATTTCAAATTTTGACAAGTGCTATAAAAATTCAAAATCAGACAGAAATAGTACAGTGTGAGGAAAAAGTGGGGAAGAAAAAAAAAATCACCACCACACAACTATACCACAGAGAAGAGGAACAAGTATTTCCAAAGAAAACAAGGAGAGTGAAACCATAAAGGTTGTGGTGAACAAATAAAGAACAGAACACAGCATTTCTCCAGGCACTCTAATAGTACTACAATATTACTATATTATTATTACTACAGGATGTCCAGATGCAAAATTTCCCTGAGCTCACGCACAAGACTAAACACTCAGGAGAAGACCTGAGTCTCCAAATATCCTTATGCACCTCTGTTCACTAACAGCAGTCCTGTTGTACTCATGATATTCTACAGTTCTAAGCAGAAGAGATAACCTTTCCTTCAAAATTTCACTTTAATCAAACTATGTAAAATGGGATTTTTAAACATGGTGAGAAGACAGACAAGTTTCCAAGCACAGAAGCTCTTCAGGTGTTCTGACTTGGTTTTAAATTGAGAGCTACCACTCCAAGCTTCATTTAATTTAGAAGAGATGATCTAATCCCTCTAACAGTTTCTTTTCAGTAACAGTTTTTTAAACAGCAGCCTCAAAAGCACAGTCTACCCAAGCTGCAAAAACAGCTGCAGACCTACTCCACAAAATCCTCAAGCCTCCAAACACATTAAAAATTGCCAGAGAGCAAAGACAGGCTCTTGAACACTGCCCCACTTGCTCTCAGAACACCTTGCAGATACTCCTTCAACCCAGACTCTTGGGACTTTCCTAACTCCTCTAATTAACATGTGGCTCCTTCAAAGACATATTATGTATGTACTCAAGATAAAGCAGCACACAATGCATCCATATTCTAGATTGCCATCTACCAACCTTTCCTGAAGCATCATTAAGCCATTACAATTTATCCTAGGAGAAGATCACATCTCAAGAAATTCAATGACAGTGGAAGATCCTGCTTCTACTTTGCAAACCCCATAAAGTCTACAGCAAAACCCGTCACTGGAATCCAACACCCCATGAGCCGTCCACTACCTAACAGAAGCAGGCAAACACAGAGCAGTCAAGAGAGGAGATGACCATCAATTGCCATAACTACACAATGCTAAAATAATTTATGCCTTTTACAAAGCCACCCATGGTTTCAGCTAACACAATTCCTAATAACCACTGTGAATTCAGATGTGAATAGAGAAGTGATAAAATGGACAGATATACTAATAATTACTGCAGAATATTTTCCACAAAAGAACCATTCCATATCTAACTTCTCAGCCCTTAAGTGAGGGAGAGCTGAAGAAACATGTAAGAGATTGGACTAGAACTAACATTCATAGCTACAGATACATAGCTATAACTGTAGTGACAAAACAGCGACTATGTTCTTTTGGAATATTAGAGTTTATTCACCAACCTTCTACACCCAAATATTTGCTTAATATTCCACAAATTATAATTATCTGTCTCTTTCTCTGTGCCACAGAGGTTAGTGACCTTGTCACCCCTCTCCTTGTTAATACTTCCTCTTTGCTCCACAGGTCCAGTCACCTTTTCTTTCAAATTGCCTAATTGATGAACATAATCAAGTTAAGCTCAGAGCAATTGTTCTCAACCTATATTTAATTCTGAAGGCTTTTTTTGCTTCTACTTCAGACCTAAGAATGGCTTTGTGTTCAAAAGCTTGTTTGTCCCTCCCCTCCAACCTGGCAGCTCTACCAGTTGTTTTCCTATCAGTCTTATCAAAGATCTCGAGATAGGGAATAAAATCGGTTCAACTCACCAAAAAGTTGAAAACATACTGTTATTACCTTTCTTAAGCCTTCAGATATGTAGAAACTTTACCTAAACAGTCAATCTATATCTGTAAGCTGAATTTCTGGAAGAAGAGAAAGGAGAGCACTACAGTTTTCTTCAGTTATTTTTTCTAGATCAATTAAAAAAAAAAGCTAAGACCAAGATATATCTAATGCAATGATAGTAGCTCTAAGACTGATGCAGAGTCCCATGTTAATGCATTTCCATCCACCTCAATCTCCAATCCAAACTTATCATGGCTGCAGCAGCAGGCTTCATGCCAAGGAAAAAAGTGTCAGTGGTACACAGCAGAATCTTAAGCCTTTTTCCACCCTATTTCCAACAAACCTTGGGCTCCTCAGGTATCTCACATCCTTTGAAAAGACTCATAAGATTTCTGTTGATGTTATCAGACACTGCTTTAAGCCAAGCCATCAGAGACACAGACCTTCCCTTCTGAATACAGGGAACTGATGCCAACTAATGCTAAGTGTCCCTCAACTGCATATTGTTCTAATGTTGGGCCATAAGGAACACTGGGTCAGGATAATTCAGTGATGGGGGTCCAAAGAACCAAGCTGAACTTTGCAAGTCCTAATACGCACTAGTATCTGCTGGAAAAACACATGTGCTCTGTAGCATCAGTGTCTCCTTGGCAATGAAAAACACTGAAAATTAAGTATAGTTTGGAAGTTAATCATTGTATCAGTTTTTCATTTTGGAGATTTATTTTTCCTTCAGAGCAGCACTGGTGTTTCAGGTCCTTTCCCCACACAAAGTGACTCAAGTTATGCATATGTCATATTTCACTGTTATATATTTAACCAGTATACATTTTAATAGTCCAACATTATCAACAGAGCACTCCAGAACCCTTCTGCAGCTTTTAGTTTTAAATACCCTGGAAAGAAAACAGCTATTTTTCAGCTGAGGCAAGACTAAGCTATTGCTTCTCTCTTTCTCAATACTTCAGGATTTTTTTCTTTCTGCTAGCAGCAAATATCAATTCATGTTTGCCAACTTGCTTGTCACTGAATAGGCATCCTCATGTAAGCATATCAAGCCATTTGAGAACTGTAGTACCCCTGCTTTCCAGCTGTCAACACACTTATAATTGAAGCTGCCAATATGACTGAATTTTATGGTCTTAGATGGCAGCTATACTGGCAGCAAGAGAGAAACCACTAAACTCTGTTCAGCACCTGCAATATCAGTAAGATCTGAACTCAAGTCTCCTGAGGTGAAAGGAGAGTGTATGAAGCCCACCATGCCACCTAGCCCTCAGCATATTAAGATATTAATTAGTCACTTTCCTTATTATTCAGTCAAAATATGCTAGATTGAAACAAATTAGATTTTTAGCACATATTTCACACATTGGATCAAGTCTTGCAAGGGTTTTCTTTTATTATTTATAAGTTCATGTGCTGTCTTCCTGTGGAAAATGAGATGGTCTGCATGAGGAAAAAGGTAAAAGAAAAGCAGAGAAATGAAAATCAGATATTCCCTAATGATATTTAAAAATAGAAATTTTGCTACTGTTACATACAGCATGTTCCATCTTTTGAGATTTAATGGCTCTCTTGTGGTTTAATGGAGAATTACTTTCAGTAATTGATTATTAAAATTTAAAATTGCTAACCATCTTCATTATTAGATGAGCGAACTTGTTATCCTTGTAATTAAAAAAGCTTGAGATTCACTTTCATCCTGTTGACAGAATGGGCAGATAGGCTCAGCACTCCAGTGTAATGGTTTCAGGGTTCTTGTTTGACAAAAATATCCAGCAAGTTAGTTGACAATGAAAATACAGCACAGCCACAAAACTAAGCAAAATATAATGAAAAATGTAAAATAATAAAAAGCCCTACAAACTAATTAAAGTTTTCAGTCCAAACTATCATAGACAGAACATGATATTTTCCAATGAATTTAGGCAAAAAAGAAAATGTATATGCATATTGTTTGTGTTACAAATAGTATCTCATGTGATACATTGGAATTTTTTTCCTAGATGCACAGCTATTTTCACCTTTTGGAATTCAGTGCTGGCTTCCTACCTAAATTAATACAGAATTATGTCTGGGATGAATTTGAAGACTATCGTCTTCCCCCTTAAGAAAGCCTTACAGCTTCTTGAAGGGAAGTAGGTGGACCTGTTACATTCAAGTCATCTTAGATCATAAAGAAGGACAACCAGTTTTAAGGTGACCTCTTAACAATCCAAAAGGCTGAGGGTGTGCACAAGAAAAGTAGTTCTTTGGCCTTTCTATTGAGACTAACGAAAACGTTTTAGGTCCCAATTTTAATTCTATAGGCAGCACACACATTGAAAACATGAAATATTTAATACAAAATTTTACAGTTAAAGTGTATCAGCTTTCTGGAACTGCCTGTATTGTGTTGTCAGTTCCCATACTTTGCAAAATGATACAAGACCGTCGAAAGTTCATGACTGTTGCAGGCTCCACTCAGCCTGAAAAATCATCCTTTCATCCCGTGTACTTAATAGTAGTTTCTTTGGCAAAGACAATGCTTGCATGAATCTTTTGCTATATTTTCTTCAGGAATATGAGAAAATTACCACCTGCATTGCTTATTCTGAAAAACGCAAATAAATTTCAAAAATATACTGCAAAGATGTTGAAGAAAAATTTCACATTGTAATCAGAGTTGGAAATATGCTCTTTTTACCACCATATTGTGCAATCTCTCTAACCAAATGGTAATATCAGTGTCAAATCCCTGCAAACTGTGTCAGAAGCACAGTCCACAGACCTTGCAGTATTTATATCGCTCCTGGCTATTCCAGGTTCTCTTTTCTTCCACTGAGTTCTCACTCAAGACGGTTCTTTTCACCTCCTCCCAAAGCACAGGAATGCTACTTACTGTGTGTGTAGGTTAGTATAGGTGCATCTCAGCACAAGGCAATGGCAGATTAAGAATAACTAACAACAAGCATTGCTGCATCATTAACTAATAACACCCCAGGACATAATGTCTGTACTACTTTCAAAATATGCCATGAAGGGAGATCCCTGATCCTTAGCAGAGTATGCTCCAATACATAATGTATAGAGCCGTACCAGTTTTCCTCCATATAGCTACTAGCAAACAAAGAACATACCTGTGATATTTCACATCATACACACCACTGTCCATTTCACGTCACTGTGCCTGCACTTCACACCAGGTATTTAGTACCTTAACAATGTTATGGTGAGGATCAGCTTGCACCCTCTTTGGTCACACGTAAATCCATGTCAGAGGTATCCGAATGCTAAAGAAGTAGATGCAGTCGGGAACATTAAAGAAAACCCTCAATAGCTGTTTTCAGCTTTATTCTGGGAAGCACAGAGCAAGCAGAATAATGGCAGACATCAGCAAGGTCTAACGAGATACAGGTGCTTTTGCACACTCAAAACAGCAGCAGGTCACCCATTAGGCTTGGATTACGGCTGAGATTAAGTTTAAACAGAAGGACGTGAAAAATTAGATTTGTTGCTTCATTTGAGCAGGCTATTATGGATAGCAGGAAGTATTTTGTAGACATCCACTGGATGTGCTCCCTTTTCATCCTGTGCTGTTCAATCATGAAGGCTTTGAGACACTAGTGTTGAATGGAGTACTTTTAGTAATCTCCAAATTGTCCCACAACTACAAGTACTTTGGTGGGTAGAGGGAAGCAGAAAGGGCCAGGTGGAAGCAAGTCTCAAAAGCTTTATATAAATAGTAATCTCAGTATGGTCCACAGAGTCTAAAAGCTGTGGGAAAGAAAATGCAATTTACATTTGCTGTAACCTGCCTTTTCCTTTAAGGTCATTGAATTCCTGGAGAGCAAACTCTACTATAAGCAATGCAAGCATGAAACATTCTTTTCAGATGTCCAGATGCAACGATCACAATTCTAAGGTTTGTTCTGGGAGGAGATGGGGTGAAGGCAGAGGGTGAATGATCCAAAAAGGTACAGATACAGCTTGGTACACAAGCCTCAAGACCCAGCTATTCAAGATACGCAGTCACACAGACCTAGTGCAAATATCCATACGATCACCTAGCTACATACCACACATGTAAAAAACAAAACCCAATGCATGCTTGTGCTTTTCTTAAGTAACTCATCGCATTCTCCTGTATGAAATCACTAAATCCCTTTGAACTTCCCCAAAGGATCTATTTCCATAAGGCACTTATTAAAATTACAGATTGCTCTAATTCAGTATGTCATTAACTAATGTTGTTGTGGCTGGATTACAAACACATTGCCACCCCTACACGTGATACAATGGGTATCAGTTGGATGTTTGGCTCTGTGCCTGGTTGCAGCATGGAAAACCCAAACCTTCAAAGCTGGCCTTGTGTCCTTCTACCCTCCTGAGAGAGTTTCTCCTTGTCCTTACATGGCTCCACTATGCTCTTATTATAGGAACAGAATACCTAAAGCCTAGTGCAAAGACAAATAAATCTGTACCACTACAAACAGAGCAGAAATGAGCTAATTGGACAACTTTTTTTCCAGAAGTCCATTAATGTTAAACTTGCATCTTCCTTCACTTACATTATGTAACGTACATACATATCTTATGCATGCAGGAAGTCCTTTTTCTTCTCATTTTGGTAACTGCATACTCAGTCTTGGGTCCAACATGAATCACCCTGACCAAGCTGATTTCCATTGCATTGATATTCTAAATAACTAGTTCACAGTAAGCATCTTAGGGTTTATATTTTACATACAATGAGACAGCCAAGAGAACCAATTTTTTTTTTCTTTTTCAAGTGAATCAGCTGAAATTACGTATGATTTAACATGATGTTTTTTCCTCTACATTTTGGTTAAAGAAAATTGATTCTTAAAATTTGCTTAGGAGCAATATCAGAAGTCTACTTGTACTGACTACAAATCCCCCTGTGGTTTTATATTTTAAAGAAACACTTTAAAATACTGAACCATTTACAATGGTAAATTCTACATCAAGATTCACAGGAGAAAAAAAATAAATGTATGAAAGCAGGGAATTTACTTTCAACTCTATAATTAGAATCTCAAAGATCTGAGAGAATACCCCCAAAAAAACATCATACCAAAAGCCACATTTTTGCTTCTTCTGGATGCACATGAAATCTGATGCCAGTAACATCTATTAGTATCATAATGGGAGTGTTTAACAGTGTATAATCTTTCATTCATATCTACATTAGTTCAGGTAATGAAAATCTTACACATGGCGATTAACACTTCATTTACAAAAGGATGCACCAGTGCTTAGGCACTGCATTTGGAAGGGGCAATTTAAGACATTAGTATGTTTTTCAATAGCTTAACTACCAAGACATATCAAATTCACATTACAACTGAAGTACCGGTTTGACTACTGTCCCTAAAAGCTAAAGGGGAAAGGTGGAATACCTCGAAGACCTTTTTCCAGACAGTGCCAGTGACACAGACAAATACAATACAGTTTTATTCTATTGACACCTTTCAAATAAGCCTGAAAAATAGTATTCCAGTTAAATTGACAATTTTGTTAAAACACTAGTAACTTCAGGTGATAATTATAACAAGCCACCACAGAACATTTTTCTTCCTATTAAGCTATAGTCTATATGTGCTGTAGATTTAGAAGCCTACACCACAACCCCTGCAAGTACAGCAAACTAGAGTATCATCAAATGAAAGTAAGATTTCACTGAGTCTTGTTTTAGTTTATTATAAACTATTGAGTGATTGAAATTTTACACTGTTATCTACATCCAGAAAGTTTAATAGGCTTTTCTTTATTGTTGTAACCATGACAATTGCTAGCTGTAATATAGCTATCCATTTAAAAATATCTTCATTAACATAAATAGTATCAACTTCAGTCAGTTTTGATCTTGCTGCAGGGAGTACAGCCTTCAAAAGATTGATAACTATCTCTGCTAACTAAATTTTCATACCATAGAAAACCAAACAATTGGTTTACTGACACATTCAAACAGCATTTATGAAATTCCCCCTGTCAGTTTTTCTATTGCTTTAAATCTATACCTACTCAACTTGCAGGATCTGCTTTAGCTAGCTAAACTCCTGCAAATCCAGTTCTATTACAGTGCCAGAGGGATTTATATGTGGTTTTGCTTTATAAACCACAGGCTGAAGACAAGCAATGTCTGACACTTTGAGAAAGCAATCCTGTCTGGCACACTAATGACCATGAATCAGAAATGGGTAGATTTACTGACTGACGTGGGCAGCCTTCTCAGGGTATTTGGAGCTACAGTCAGTCACCTATCCCCACCACATCCAGGGTGCTCAAAGCTCCACACCACCAGTCCCACAGCACCCACATGCCCCAGGGGCAGAGGACAAGACAAGCTCAACCAACACAGCAGCACTAGAAGCTCCTTACTTCCACCAGCTCCCTGACTTCCTGCTACCACTGTGCAAGGAGCTATATGCAACCCCACCAAGGACAGCTATCAGATATCATGTCCCTCTCTAAATCATTATTGACCTGCAAAAAGGAGTCTCTTGGGTCTTAGAGCAAAGTACCACAAAATTCTCTATCCTATATGCTCCCATTCCACTGCTTTTGTTCTCCTTTCCCATCAGAAAAGAGTCAGTGAAGGCTGACAGTCAGCTCCCATTAACTAAGCTGTTTACAAGCAATCAACAAGCTACTAACAACACTTTGATTTTGTGAAGTTATAGTTAGGTGTCTCCAAAGATCCAGTTTCAGTTTTGTCACTTAGCAGAAGAGGTGGAAATAACAAAAATAAACTACCACACAGGCAAGTCCAGAAACAAAGAATACCACATACACTCATACCAGTGTTTTGCTAATTAAACAGTGACTCCACCAGCTGTGCAATAATTAGCTGTAGCATCTAGACCACAAGACTTAAACAAGTCTCTTACCTTAGAATAAATGGAAAACCCAATGTACATGCATACACAAACAAAATATTCTTAGCTCTTTATAAAGATCGTACAATATACTATCAGAAAATACAAGTATCAGAAAATGCAAACTGAGGACCAAGTTCTAGTCTCACAGTATGCCCAAAGCATAGCATTTGCCTCCATGGAAAGCAAGATGATGGGTGTACAGATGTGCAAAATCTGACCCACATGGTGTAGGTATCACATATCATTTCATGGAAGGTACAGTGAAAGCAACAGGTTTTACTTGTTCTCTTTGTGAAAAGTTTTTTTCCTCTCTGCAATATTTTCTGCACCTTGTCACTATTCCTATTGCACAGAATCAATGAGCGAGTTGTTTGCGGGGTTGTTTGCGGGGTTGGTTGCTTGTTGGTGGGGTTCTAGGAGGCTTTTTTTGATTGGCGTTTTGCTTGGTTTTTTAATTCAGAGTGGTCACATGCACACACACCTACTCACCACCTTGGGAGCCACATACCCTTCGTTACAAAATGTTCTTGGATCAACAGTATAACTGCACATTAGCCTTTATTTAGAGCCACAGGAAACAGTAGTTAAACTATGGTTTTCTTAACTGAAACCAGTGCACTGAAAATAATTGCTTATACAATTTATATTTTTTCCATTCCATGTATTTGCACAAGTACTGTGATTGAAACATCCAAACTATTGCATAGAACTCAAAGCTTATAATTTAAGAGCATAAGTCATAAATATACACGGAATACTGAGAAAATATTAACTATCACTACAAAAAAATCAGTGCAATGATTACGAAAGTATGCTGACCTCTGAACTTACTACTATTATTTAGTCATGCACTCCATGAGCATTTTGTTGTTGCTTTACAGCATACCAAAATACTTTAGGTTACAAATGTTTAGTTTCTCAGACCTGCTTTTGCAGGAAGAGTGCTGAAAGCCTGTAGCCAGTCTCAGACTGCAGACCAGCAGCAGAGTATGTTACAGTTCCCTGCTGTGCTCAACACTGATGTGAGAACTGCAAGAGAACAAGGACAAAGCTTTGCCTCTCCAGCTCTAACAGTTCTAACAGCCAAGACAGCAGGGCTTTTATTTAGCTAGACCAACCTAGAACCTAGAGGACCAAATGTCCAAAAAAAAAAAAAAAAAAAAAAAAAAAAAAAAAAGAAAAAAAAAAAAAAAATTTTTTATCAAGAACAAGTGTAATTCAGTGGCTGCCAGGAAAAAAAAAAAGTGCTGCTTCCAAAACTGATGAGGTAAAGAATCGCAGTTTTAACAGATGTCCTGTCTTCTGTGTGGGGCAGAAACAACAGACCAAGAGACATTTTAGCATGGTAAATATGTGTCTTATTAGACACACACACACACCCCCCCTGTAAAAGCTGCCAGCTCAAATAGCATGTTTTCCCCTTTCTGAAGGGTTTTGAAAGGGGCACCATTTTGATTAAAACCCAGGGGAAAGTTGAAGTCATAAGAGCAGAGGGAACAGCTCCTGCTAAGAACACTGAAAAACAAAGATCCTGTTGTTCATAACTGCTCTGATCCCAGGTCATGTTAGCTTTTTGTGGCATTAGGCAATGGCTGCTTAAAAACTGTCTTTCTGCAGTCCAGGGGACAAAAACACAGCAGTGTAGATCATTACTTTTCTGATAACACTAAAAAACCTAGGGTACAGTTGAGCTGTTAATAAAGCCTGCAAAATCCATTTTCTCACACCCCGCATACTCTTCTGGTGTGTCTTCAAGGCACAGTTATTCCTTTTTAATCACATATTACCTGTTAGCAGCTCTTCGTCAAAAGATCCCCAGCCTCTCTTCCTTTGCTGTGTAGGAGGTAGCTATCACCCAGTCTTTTAGTTTTCTCCCTCAATTCCTGCAGAAAAATCTCACTCTCCAATCCTTGAGTCACAAGTGTCCCTCTCTGCTCAGGGACCGTCACCACCTATCTTCTCTTGTCTGGTTGCCCAGCATATTTGATTCTCTCTCAAGGTAGAGCTGAACGTGGGCTTTTACACCTGCCTCCTTAGGGCTTACAGATGCACTGCTCAGCCAACCAGCAAGCTTTCTAGTCTTCTCTTCTGCTTGGTGCAAAGGAAGTCATTCTGTAACACCTGCTTAAGTATTAGTACAGCTTATGATCCTTTTGGTTCTTCACTTCTACAGATTTTTCAACAGTAAACCACGTACATATCTGTGACTTTCCTCCAGTCTCTTCTGCACTGGAATTTCAAGTGCAATAATTGCCACATTTTGTTTCAATAGGATTTTTACTGCTATTAAATTTAAACCAAGTATGAGTTGCAAATTGCTTCTAGCCTAGGGCAGACACATCTTACTCCAGGGCTTAATACTTTATTTGACCCTAGTTTGACTTCATATCAGGATCTACAAGACTAATCAGATGGGTAGCTTCAAAGAAGCTTCAGGCATTAGCTTTTTAGGCCTTTTCCTTAGAAATTGCTCCTCTAAGAACAACCACAGCATGAATAGTAGTCAGTGTTAGAACAACAGGGAAACTGTTTCCACAAGCTTTTCCTTTTTTTCCAAAGAGGAATGCAAGATTCAAGGACCTGCAAGTCCTCTACATACAGCAGTGACCTTATCTAAGAAAGGTTACACGTAAGGCAGTAACACAGGTACTATGAGGTAGAATACCAATGTGCACAAGCAGCTTAATATGTGCAATACTCAATTTATCCTCTTCAGGAATTCTGACCTCCTACAAACAGAGTCAAGAACAAACACAGACTGCACCTATAATAAATATGCCTATAAGCAGCAATAGTAATATTTTGCATTTACAGTAAACTCTCTAATGGATGCAGATACACAGCACTTAAAAGGTCTGAAAGCTTAGGATCTTCTTGTTCAGTTCATTGCTTAGCATCTGGAAGGGCTACAGGAAATCTT
>NW_009915158.1:53505-55020 GCF_000696875.1 Nestor notabilis | reverse complement strand
TCCCTACACATTTTTGATCCTTTTGCCAAAATTCATACACTTAGTATCTTATGTACTGTGATAGATGAAGCTGCTTTTTCACCTCTGTTTGCATGCCATCCCTGCAACTCATGACATTATTAACCTCTGTTTTTCAGCATCTAATAGATGTCACCAGAAAAACAGTTTTAATAAATGTATCCTGGAAGATTCAGTTTGGAGCTAAGGTACCATATGTGAAAAGGAAAAATAATGATAAGTGATAAATGGGATAAAGATTTTAGGGAAATTTTATTGTATTTAATTAATCTACCATTTTTACTAAGTTGCTTTCAAGTGAAATGGCTTTTTACCAACTCCTTTTGAAAAGGTTAGAAGGGTATTCCCTGAGCTACAGTCATTAGCATATAGATGTCTCTAAAGTGTTAATTTCTGTTTTCACTGAATGAATGTAATTTAAAATGAGGCCCTTTCAAATCAGTTAACTTTGGCCATTTGAAAAAGATAAGAAAAACAGAGTCAAGCATAAACCCCAGCAAAATCTGCTTCTTAAGGATAAATATATGTCACTATTTAAGAGTCTCCATTGCCACATGCTGCAAATGATAGATTTCAGGAAAATTATGGGAAAGGGTGGGTGCTGGGATTAAAGTCCTACCACTAGGTGATAGAATCCATTATTAGGGTTAACAATAACAAAAAAGGGTTATTTTTATAGGTTTTGGGTTTGTTTTTTTTTTTAAATAGTTAAAACCAGACTAGAAATTAGAGTTGTGGCAATTAGTTTTATACCTACAGCTGTTTATTCTTTTTCAGTTTTATGCAACAAAGGAACTCAGCACCTAAATTAACGAACGGTATACCAACTATCATCTTCAGGTGGATCAGGCTCAGGAGTGTTTTGAAGTTTTCATTTTAAAAATAAGCTAGTACAAGTTCACTATGTCATCCAATGAACCTCTGACACAACTGTCCATCCAGACATGCCACGTTCCCAAAGAAAAGAGGATTTCTCTTCAGCAGATCTCCAGCATATATGCACTTTATAAAATAGTTAACATGTAGTTAAACATGTTTCATCCTCCGTCATAGAATCATATCTTCATCAGGTAATTTTCCTGAAATTACATTTTTCCCAGAGTGAACATTACTTGCTTGAACATCTTCTAGCTCCTGGTGCTGGTGGGGGGAAGGACAGGGAGAGGGGGAAGAAAAGAAACAACCAGTCAACTTCAGTCTCGGAGAACATATTTTCTCATAAGAAACATGAGATTTGGGAAAGCGAATTGCCCTAATCTACACAGGAATTCCACCTGTTCTGGTAAAGCTGCAAGGCTTTCAATTATATTTAGTTTGCACATACTGAAATAATAATTACTGCTGTATTTTGGCAGTCAAAGTCCTCTGAAAGTGTGTTTGGTCTGAACATATCAGAATCTGGAGAAGTCAGACCCAACCCACACTGTTTTCTGGACGCAAAAAAAAAAAAAAAAAAAACCCAAAAAAAAAAAAAAAAAAAAAAAAACACAAAAAAAA
>NW_009915158.1:38381-53444 GCF_000696875.1 Nestor notabilis | reverse complement strand
TAAGTTATCATTATATTAAGGAAGGGAACAGTGCAATGATTAGAAAGTCAAAAACAAGAGTGAGAGACTAATTCCTTGTCAGCCTTCTTTCCATAAAGAGAAAGCAACAGCAGCCAGAAGACCGAGTCTCATAAATGAAAATTGAAGCAACAAAAAAGTCAGACTATGAATACACCATACATATCAAATATACCAATCGAAACCATACCCAAAATCCAGGTTCTACGTTCTTATTCAGAAATTAATAGTATTCTTCTAAGTTACTGTTTTTTGCCACTTGTACAAGTTGTTCCATTCAGCCAAGCAAAGTAAAGATTCATACTGTAGGAGGGATTGGCCAAGAAAAAAGTCAATGTTTTTCCTTACATACAAATTCTCTCTTGTTCTCTACTTTACAATCTAAACCAACTAATTACACTGAAATAGCAGTTAGGTTGCAAAGTCAACATTCAACAAGGAAGAAAGACTACATTAAACAAGCATTGACAACTACACATATCCAACCTCCTGTTTTGAGTTCAAATGAAGTTGTCTTCCTAAGACAGGTAATGTCAGAGCAAAATTTCCCTTCTAAATACTTTAGTCAATGTGTCTCAGCCATGCTCAAGATGAGTTCTCTTGTCTCAGCCTTTCCTCTCCTCTACCAACAGACAAAAGGCAGGCCAGCTAATGTCAGCCGTAGTACGGTTACAAGTCCATTTTGACCTGACTAAGACCAGCAACGACATATGAAATACACTGAAGAGATGGCAAGAACAGTCAGCTTTGGTATTCCTTTTCACCCCAGTCACTTTTCTGCATCAAACTTGCTTGAAATATGCTGATTATGCAAACCCTGAAGATGAGCTTTATGGTCTCCAAATAAGTATATACGCATTACTCAATTTAATATTGCAACAGCAAATATATAAACAGACCAACCCCTAGCTGGTATTACAATGAATCCTTGCTAATAAATCCAGCTTGTTTAAATAAGTGATGCAATGGCACTGCAGGTACTCCAGTCTCTGCTCTTAGATATGAATTGGCCACAGAGGGAGGGATTACCCACCCACAGAATTATTCAGAAGGTTTCCCAAATTTACACTCTGTACAATTATCTACACTACACACGGGTTTCAGCAGCCCTGTTCTATGAAGAAGCATTTACATGTAACAGGCCAAGTGGAAGTTATGAAATCACCTTCCACAGTTGCAAGCACGCCTATGCCAAAGTTTGTGCAGTGCTTTAAACAAACTCCAAATTGGACTTTCATTTTTGTTTTCATTCTGGAAGATACTTCGGAAAAGCATGATAACTTTTAACTGTTATTAAAATCCCTGAGATTCTATTTTGTTTTTTGAGGTGGGTTTTTTTTTTGTTTTGTTTTGTTTTTTACATATAGTTCCTGTACAGTTTTTAAAAAAATTCAATAGCTAAATTTGTTCACATTATCTCTTCCACAACAAAAATGAAAACATGTTTTCAGCAGAGCTATAAAGGCACAATGGCATATAAAAATATGCCATCATATTCTGTATTTTTGATAGGCTCTTCATGTAAGCAGAATCCTTGTGCTCTGTTCTTAGTGTGTATGAAATGTGCACAGTCTTTAGAAATGCAGATAATCAAAAAAAGAGCCACTAGGGAAACAAAGTAATAACATTAGCTAATGCCACACAGTAATGTTTATTTAACAAATCTGTGTTGCATGCCTGACATTTCCCCTGGCATCAATTTATTTTGTTTTGCTTTTCTCTGATAGCAGCACAAATGCATTTAAAATGTAAACTTATTTTACACATACCAAAGTGTATACACAATATAATAAAAACATATACATCTTTTTTAATATCTTATGGGAATACATACTGGAGATGTGCAGAAAGCCCAGCCACCAAAGTAAACGATCTAGATTATGGAAAATGTTCATTTTTAGCTTTCCCAATAGCTACTAAAACTGCAATTCTCAGTGCACTGTACATCACTGCATTATGTTATTTATAAAGTGCCACAATGTGACAAAATGATGCTATCCATCAGGATCCAATCTTAACTGAAAGTGGCAGGGGAAGTGGAGTGGATGGAAAGATATCTTCACAGCCCATTCAAACTGGCAGTTTGGAATAGTTACAAATGGCAATTTTCAGAAGTTTAATTTACTGGTCATTTGTAAAAGTGTACACAAATGATTCTATGAACCAAATTAGAAAAAACTTTCTACTTTCAAACTTCTCTGCAACCAAGCTATCTCTTGCTCCACTTTCCTTCCAGCCAAAGATCATACTGTTTCATTCATGCCACTCTTGCTTGCTTTGGTAGAGTCCTAGATTTGTCAGCCTCTCTTTTCAGGATCAGTACCTTTCCTCACTTACAAAGCCAGCCCAGCCATCTGTTTCCAAGAAAGCCACTTTAATTTCTCTTTCCTTTGTTGTCTGTCAGTCTCTTCTCTTTGCTGCCTCACTGGACTTTTTCAGAACACTGAAATCCCAAATTTTACATCTTCTCTTCTAAAGTATTCAGGTTACATCAGACAACACCAAGGACAGCATTGGACAACACAGCACCCAGGATGACATCTCTTTCATGTATACCCACATGCTACTTTCAAAGTGATGAAGATTTTTTTTTTTAATACAAAACTAAAAATACATCATTGAATTCAAAGTAATGGGAAAGAATAACCTGAAGCATGCACATGCAATGATTGGCCACAAGTTAGATACTACCACTCTGAAAACATTAGTTGAATGCTCAACAGACATCAAAAATAAACAGACTGCAGTGTACTGTGAGGAAGTTCTCTAATGATAGACCAGTTGCAGTAGGATGAGCACCAGGAAGGGTTCCTCCATATAGTTCCTGTTTCCCACTACCAACATTTTACGGTTGACCACTGATAGGAAGTTACTATTGAGTCCACTTGACTTAAATTTATTTAGAGATATTACCAAAAATATTAATGAAAATATCCCCACCCCACTCAGCATTTGGTGGATGAGGGGAAGAGAACTCTTGCTGTCAAAGTAGCTATTCTTAGAGGGGAAAGGGTAGTTGTCTTTTTCAATGGTTTAATCTCATTTCTTCAGTATTCTGTTGTGCTTTCTCCATCTCCCACACAGAATCAGCGAGACTGCATTTCCACCTCTGAAAATCATTAGCAGTTTTACAGGTGCAGGAATTTGGGGCAGGTTTCACAGAAGAGAGGATACATCAAAATCCTTCCTTGACCCAAAGGAAACCACAGCTTTCAGCTAATCTGCATGGGTTCATACCTCCAGTTACAAACTAAAGTCCTCAGGAACTAAAGAATGGAAGTAAGCTGACTGGAAAAGGAGGTTTAACAAGGAACTGTACACATCTGGGTAGTTTTGACTAGACTATGAAATCAATACTGCGAATTTTTCTTAAACTATCCTTAAGAAAAAGGCCTGGATATAGAGGCTATTTTATAACATGGTAGTCTTACTGCTGTTGCTGCTACAGCAGAATCTGGAAGGATACACCAGGATATGCTGCCATATGGTCATATTTGCTCAGTTGCCCAGCTCCATCTATTTTCTTCTCCAATACAAGAGCAGCTTGTGTTGCACAGAAAAATACTCCAACCATTAAATGAAAAGGTATTCTTCTAGGTATAAAGCATATTTAAAAACCTATTAGCCCAGTGTCATGGTTTAAGCCCAGCCAGTAACTCAGAACCATGCAGCTGTTTGCTAACCCCTCCACCCCCATCCCACCTGGGATGGGGCAGAGAATCAAAAGAATGTAAACCCCATGGGTTGACATAAGAACAGTCCAATAACTACAGTATAATATAAAACAACTACTACCACCACTAATAATAATGGTAAGGGAAATAACAAATGGGCAAAATATAAAACTAAAAAGGGAAAGGAAAAAGAAACAAAAAAAAAAAAAAACCGACAAATCACCAAAACCAAACAAACCAGTAAACACAAGTGATGCACAATACAATTGCTCACCACGCACTGACCAGCACCCAGCCTGACCTGAGCAGCAGTCTGGGCCTTCCAGGTGACTCCCACCACATTATATACGGGGCATAACGTGCTGTAGTATGGAATACCCCTTTGGCTCTTTTGGGTCAGATGTCCTGTCTCAGCTTCCTTCCAGCTTCCTGTGCCCCTCCTCACTGGCAGAGCATGAGACTGAGAAAGTCCTTGATCAGAGCAACAGCTAAAACATCGGGTGCTATTAGCATTGTTCTCAGACTAAAACTGAAACACAGCACTGTACCAGCTACTAGAAAGGAGAAAAGTAATTGTTACAGCTGAACCCAGGATACCTGGATATAAATGTCACTGTTTACTTGTCCAACTGATAAGTCCTTTACCTGGCATAAAGCCAGAATGCGAATGCTTACTGAAAGACATCATATGCTCTGCGTTACAAACATTTTTTTAAATGTCTGTATGCAATAATAGTCACAGCTGAGTACTATTAAATGTATTAATAACACATTGATATATTTGGTACACCACTATTCACTGTTAGTATGTACACAGTACATAGGTTAGACTTGAGAATATTTCCTGCTGGGTACCAGCAGTATAACACTTGAACAAGTTCCATGCACTTATTTTGAGTCTGCCATCTTAAAATGTTCAATAAAGAGCAAACAACCCAAAACACACCTCCTTATCTGACCTCAGTGTACCACACCAGCACGACTTTTCCATCTATCACCAGGATCAACACTGCGTAAATTGGCAGATATCTCAGTTACGAAGTGGAAGACAAGTTCGGTGTCAGGCCCCTAGATCTTTGGTACTGTCTTCCAGTTTCATGCACTCTTGCTCTCTAATACATCTGCAGAACACTGTAATCTTGTTCAGTCAGCAGAGGAAAACTGAAAATCTTACACAAGAATTTTAGTCACTGTATTTATTCTATATTCAGCAGCTTGATATAATGAGCCTTCATTGTTTTTCCTTCTAAAGATGTTTTTTTTATTTTTTTTCAGCACAAAGACTGGGTAATGTCCAAGTATTTCAAAGACTAATGTGTTATTGGCTGTAGTCTATGTTGCTTTCTTTCCCTTCTTCAGTGCCGGTGTCATTTATCCTCATATAGCATCACCCTTTCTCTGCTATAACTGGTTTTCCTAAATTGTTAGCTGCCCATGTCTGGGTCTGTCATTAGCTCTATCCCACACTCAAAAGCCTTAAAAAGCTACAGGCAAGATCTCCTATTGGAAGTCCATGGTGTAATCATTATATGGTTTTGGAAGCGTCAGCTGTAGATAATGTGTCAAACCTACTACCTCTTAAAGCCTCACTTTCTCTTGGATTTCTACTACATAAAGCATTAGTGGTCTCAAACAGAGACCACTAATCTGAATTTGGTTTGAATGCATAAGGGGTTTTTAATAGAATTCATCACCTAAAAAAAGATTTTTATTTTTATGCACTTATGTTGAGGGTTGTTTCCCTGCCCCTGCTTATGTCAAAGATACCATAACGTGTTACAAAACTTAAAACTGAGGCAGAAGTCTAATTCAATACAGAGGAGGGTAGTAATGACCTGGGACTGACAGAACTGTGGCTGACACTTGATTTAGAGAAATTTACTCCTCACTACCCACAAACAACATACACATATATCATAAAAGAGACAAAAATCTGTTTGAGACCACTAATTAGAAATAAAGTAGTACTTTGCACAAACAGATTCTCCTTTACCAGATGGTTTCCACTAACATTCACCAATAAGAAGCCTGTCGGAGTAGCTTATGTTCAGCTAGATTGGAAGAGGCCAGCAACAGCACAGCTACATCAGCAATTAATTTCATTAGAACGATTCTGTGACAGTTCTGTCTGGGAACTCTGTGGCTTTTACAACTTCCTTTACTCTGTGCAGATTTCATTTCTGCAGTACAACATACCTGACAACCTTTCTGTAGCAAAACTGTATTTTTTGGCTGTTAAGGATTCACTTCATAGTCCTACCTTGGCCTTTACTACAAAAGTAAACATACTATCTAACTACCAAAAGTTTTGAATCACTATAATATGACAGATTTCAGTCAACATATCAAAACCTTTATCATGAATACTGTGATAACTGGCAAGTTACTAATTTACTCAAGTGTCATCAAATGATTTTGGCAACAGTTCGTTGTTTCTCCTGTTCCTTATTACATCACCACTCAGAAAGTCAGAGGAATATATTTTGTATGGAAAATATTTTAATTCAAGTAGTAGGGAAAACAACACTGGCCATTTTTCAGAAGGTCTAAGGTAACGTGCACCTTTAAGCATGAAATGCAATCCCTTCTCAAGCAAAGTACCATCATGTAAAACCTAGAAGCTCCTAAATATGGCAAAATACAAGTAAATAGATTGTACACACACATTTTGGATATGAACAGTACCCACAAAACCCATATCTACTTAAAGTGAACACCACCATCCCCATCCCCAAAAAAGCCAAACACACACACACCAAAACAAACAAATCAAACCATTGTTCCTTCCATTCCAATCATTCTACCATTCCAACCCAAGCTCTTGTCCCTTGCTCAGCTCCTCAGTTATTGTTGACTTTTTGCCTCTTTGTGGTGGGATTTCTCATTACAGATCTTCATTTAAAATTATTATTCTAGTTTCTGAATACCATCTTATGTCCACCCACACAGAGCAGACCAAGTGATTTGTTCCTCCTCCTCCCTCCCACACTAACAAGAAAACAAGCCTGAGGTCATGACTGGTTGGTTTTTGTTCCTCAGGGTCTGCATCCACAGGCAGACTACTCAAGTGTCTTTGTACCAATTACACTTCTCCAAACTGGGTTAATACTAAGTCCCTGCTTTACTAAAACCAACTTAACTACGTGTGTACCTTGAATGTACTCTGACAGAAAGGTACCAGAAAAAGAGATTGTCCAAGATCTCATGTTTTCTGTGAAGACTTCGTTATGTGTCTGGGTACACTGTGAGGAGAAGCTCCTCACCAAGGCTAGTGCTGGAGCCAAGAGATTTAAACTTGCATCCCTACTCCCAGGAAACAGAGGTTCTTTGCAAGAATACTGTACAGAGGACAGGTAACTGTTTCTTTAAAAAGGACAAGAATGGCATTAGCAAGCTTATTTGACACTTCAAGTCATTATGTAATCTGTGCATTTTTAAAAATAATCTGCATTATGAAGTTTGCAACATCATGAAAGATTCTTTAAAGTCCGTTTTAAACTGTCCCAGTTATATATGTGAAAAGAAACTATAAAAATCAGAATGAAAGAACAATTCTTAAATTAGTACAAGGGCAGAGCAACAGCTTTTTTTTTTTTTTTTTTTTCAAAAATGGCTTTTATGCTGAACATGTTTGCAGTTTTCAAATTTATGGGTGTAGCTGTCAACATGTATATTCACTTTTAGAATATCGTCCTGGCTTAATGAGGTCTCATGGAATGATTTCTTTTAATAAAAAGTAACATGCTTACATATGTGATTTCCACCTTTCTACTTTTTTTACGTCTACTCTTCAGCAGAGACATCACAGCAAAGTTCACTTCAAAACTTTACAGTGCATTCAAATACTTTAAAGGCAGGCAGCTTCCAATGAAATGCTCAAGTAACAATTGCTCTAGGTAACCTTTAACAAATATAGATCCGTAACTTCAGCATAAAAAACCTAAGACAGAAAAAAGTCACAAGACAATCACATTTTAGTTACAACTACATGCCATCAGCAAATGGTGCCACATTACCTTATACTAAATAGAAATAAGATTTCTTATATGTCTCTCCCCATCTTTGGTCAAGCCTCATAATTGCAGCATACACCACAATTATGCGTTTATCTCACTTCTTTGTCTCATCATCCCTCGACTTGTCTCCAGTTTATGTTGTTGTTTCTGTTAGAGCATAAGATTAGATTCAGAAAACAGACACCTGCCTCAGAACAAAGCTTCCCTTGCAACATGAGGCTGCCATGTGACGAGTTCAGAGTTATTCGATAAAGGTAGCAGTGTTTCACTAGCTCAGAATTGCTGCATGAGACTCCACTGGTGACTGACAGAGCTGGTGACAATTTTCAGATTCATACACATCCCTGAAAGAATGCCTCATAATTATGGGTCAACAGATTCAGACCCCACCCCTGCCCCAAGCAGCTGAAGTAACTGTTCTTCAACTTCTTCCCTATTTCGTCTTCTCATTCACTTTTCCATTTTTCAGTGTTTCCCAGAGTTGAAACTGTCACAGCCTACTTGGCTAAATTGCCATGGTTCTCTAGCTTTTACTTGGAGCTCATTTCCTCCAGCCTCTTAATCAACACAGTTTTCTTCAGGAGCTCTCCATTTATTACATTTTTCTTCTCTTGAGATACTTGCAACCAGTTTAATATGCTAGAAAGGCAAACCACTCCACTATCAAGATGTTCAGTTACCTCAGGTCTGATTTTATTGGCTGCACAACCTAGTACAGCAGAATTGCTCCACCACCACATTTCTCTGTAAGGAGTCTGCATAACATCAAATAAGTTTTTCTCCCACTGTTGCAACTTTGAAAGCATCCTCGAACAGTACGTGTGCATTAATCCGTTCAGCATCAAGCTTTCAGCACTAGATTTAGCAACTGTAGATATAGAACCAATGCTACTTCCAGATTGTATCAAAAACTTGTTAAAAAACTGCAAACCAACAATGCTTTTCATATAGCAGAGGGGTTTTCCTTCATTTCTATAGAAGGATAAATTCTAGGAAGATAAACAACTGACCAAACAAATTCAAAGACATGGATTTTTGCAAGTAGTAAAAAAGTATAATCTAGAAAGAATTACATACAGAGGGAAAGAAAATTTGAAAGCCTAGAAGAATATCAATGTTCTTGCAGCTCCTTAGACCAACACAATGGCAAAAGCATATTCATTCTTCCCTCTGTTTCTAAATTCACGCTGAGTGATATGGCTTTATTTCAAGTGGAAGTAGGAGCAGAAGTGGAACACACGTTCCTACAGACAAAGGTGTATTCCACTTCATTACGGAATGACCTAGAATTCATCTGTTGCAATATTATCTTAAGCAAAGGGGTAATACAATTCAGCTGTACTTCTTTGCCATAGGGAGGCCCTTTTAAGCACCACCTGTACTGCTGATACTCTTTAAATTAGTGCATTAGTTTTATTGCTAGCAAAAAAACCAGAAACAATTAGATCATTCCTGTAATGCTTTTTCAGTTCCTAACTTTACAGTGCTGGGAAATGAGTAACTTTTTCTTCAGTATTGCACATCTCACACTTACACAAGGCCAAGGCCGCTTCAAATACAGATTCCTACTGCAAATCCTTTATTGTAAAGAAGGCTTTAGGGTGTTTTGGTTTTTGGGATTTTTTTGGTTGAGTTTCTCTCAAACACAAAATACAGGGTAATAAGTGCAAATAGCATTATCAATGTATAAATGCTAAGGAGGAAAAACATTCTTAATTTTTAGTTCAACTTCATATTCTGCTCTTCATTTACCTCAAAAATAGAAATGGATATTTTTCAGTCAGAGTGAACCCAGTGACCACAGTCCATCATTAAATATAATATCAGCTACAATTTCCACTTCACCATCAATTGAAGTATCACCTTATAACACTTTGTGAATTTCCACAAGCCCTCCAAGTTATTTTTGACATCTTTGACTCTGATCCTGCCAACACTTACACACATTATCTTAAGCATACTGAAATCCATAGCATTATGCACAGCACACAAATAAGCATGTGCATAACTTCAGAAGTGGGGACTTAATTGTTCAGTACAGAAGCAAAAAAGTTCTTCAGATGTGATGCGTACAGGTTGGGGAGGGAGGGGGAAATCACTCCAATAGCATACCTATTATTATTCCAAGTGTTGGTATTCTTAACATTCCTTCCCTGCCCTTCCACCCTCCTACATATATCACCTCCTTTACATTCTCATTAAATGCCTAAAAATAACTAACTATGCATATGGTCTGAGTACCACAGCCCTATACCATATAACTGGGAAGAAAGTATTTTAGTTTGAATAGCTGACCTCACATCCATCATCAGAAGATATTTTTCCATCAGTTATTTCCTAGAACTTAAACATCTAGCATAGGTGGTAGAGCAATTGCAGAGCTCCACACAAGTCAACAGAATAAGGCTTTTTGGTTAAAAAAATACCAGAACAAACTACAAATAGACAAACAAAAAAAATCCCATCCTATAAAAACCTCAAGTATTTTTTTCCTCCCACCTGCATCTTATTGCATTGTAAAAAATTCTGAAGTTACCTTTTTCCTGCAGTGTAAGGATTTTTCTTCACATTAGAAAGCTTTCATTGACATTAAAAATCTATCTAAACTTATGATCCCACTTGGAAAAACATCAGCCTACCCCATATTCAGGAATGCAAGACTAAGGACTCATTCTTTTGTTCAGCTTCAGCCACAGTGAGGAAAGTAAGAAGCAACACATTCAATATCCTCTCAATTTCTTCTAAGAACTTGCTTACCCTAGTTAATGCTCTTTCCTCTGCTCCTTCTCTTTCCCCCAGTAGGTAGCTGGCATAATAGAAGGGGAAGCTGAAATAGATCCGTGAAAAAGCAGTGTTTCGACTTAGTTCAGAGCAAGAAGAAAGCAGGAAAGGAAGGTTGTACATCTGAGTCAATGCACCTCCCAGAGAACTAAAGGAATGTTTCCAGGACTGTGCTCTGGTAAGGAAGTTCCTAGGTCACAGCCTAATTTCACAGCATCCAAAAGGCACACCTGCTATTTTGGATGAAGAAAAGCCATTTTTACTTAGACTTATCCCCCACAGCAAGTCCTAGCCATGCAAGTTCTGTGGTGATAGCAGTATGAACACCCTCCTTGGGTCTCACTCTAGACAAGGTTGGACTTGTGTTCTGCTGCCTATTACGGTCATGGCTACAAACACGCACTAACCTTCACATTACCGAAGCCTAAGAATACTACACAGAGCTGCAGATTGGAAAATAAAGGCTAACATAAATACAACAGGAAAAAAGGGCAACAGAACAGATAATCACAACCTCCCCTCGTGCTTTATTCCTCCCCACACCAAACCCCAGTCTTAAAAAATACACATTTTCACTCACTATTCATGCTGACTCCAAATCGACACATAGCATACCTCCTCTAAACACACATCACGCATATTTGTTGAAGGCAACTCATTAACAATCCCAAGCGAATGGGGCTCATCAGCCTCACCTGAGGTGTGACTCCTCCCTTTCCAGGAGGCAAAGGGCACAGCAGCAGCTCTGGCCTATTCACACCCTGCTTTGCACAGGCCCTCACCTTCCCTCAAGCCTCATCCGCAGCAGCTCCCACGGGGTGCTGGGGCCATCAGCCATGGTCTCCGCTGGTGCTGCACCAGGCAGGCTGGAGGCAGAGCAGCAGCTTTCCCTGCTGCACCGCTGGGTGCCGGCAGAGAGGGTTGGCAGCGCACAGCTCACCCCACAGCCTCACCCACAGCCCTCGCCTGTTCCAGCTCCCTGCACGTAGCCAGGTCTTGTCACCTCTCATAGCCCCTCACAGAGCCATTACAAAACATCTAACGCGTTACATGTGCCCGCACACAAGCAGGTGCCCGCACGCAAGCAGGTGCCAAAAGCTGTGCCACGCCACCAACACTGGCTGACACCAGCCATGCAGGCTCCCTCTTTACCATGGCTAGTGGCTGCTGCCTCTGTTTCCCAGGCTGCACCTATGCTGCCATGAGGGTTTGCTTCTCTCAGGGAGGTGGAAAGCAAAAAGCCAGGCCCCCTCCCTTAATGGGCAATAAAGTCACTTATCTTCTTTACTCCAGGGGAGGGAGGACAGGCCCATCTCCTCCAAAGCCAGCCCTGCAGGTTCAACAGCACCGGGATGCTCCCGTTCACGCTGGGCTCGAGAAGATCCCACTGCCCCCACCCCCAAACCTGCCTAACTGTGCTTTAGGCCCTTCTCACCACCCACCTCACATGCAGGGACAGCCCCTGGAGAACCTGGCGCGGGGGACAGCCCCCTCTTCTGGACCTTTGCCTGGTCATTCACCACACTGCCCGGCTGCTCCCTGCTGGCATCAACGTACCTGAGCGGCTCCCACGGAAACCCTGGGGTTACTCGCACACCGAAAATCCAGCATATGCTTAAATGTTTGTTGAAACCGCATCTTCATATGGTTTAGTTTCTAACCGTATGGTTTAGGGGAATTGTCCGCAGTATCAGCGTTAATCGCATAAAGTTCTGGTTTGAAAATATGACTCACTAGTTGATAGTTTTCCCAAATTGCTTAAAAGATTAATAAAATAATCAACTTAGCAGAGGAGAAAAAAACCCACAGACTGTTCCTGTAAGGAAATCGCTTTATTGCCCATACATGTGAATGAGCTGTTTTAATACTCAGGTTCGCTGCCTCCTCTGCATTTAATCTCTTCCCTTTTATGTTCTACTCTGATTTTTTTTAAAAGACTTTCAGGCTTTTTTAAAATTAATTATACAAATCATTAGTATTAAAAAGGTAATATAATGGTTTCAAGAACAAGCTTCACAGACTATCTGCATATTTAATCATCTCTGCTAATAAATTTTTAATCACTCATTGAGTTCAGGTTCTTGTCTTGAAGCTTAACTTGATAACAAACCTAGCAACTGGTAGAACTAATTGGTACAGAGTAAGTGAATAATTTATAAGAGGAAAAAGCACTGGGTGTTCTGGAGGTGTGCAGAGACCACAAGTCACAGATATTTTTCTGGGAGGAAGCAGGAAAACAGCGGCTGATTACAGGAATTTCGTGATACACTGCTGACATCCAGAGGCCAACAGTCAATACTGTTCACATATGTGAACCAGGCTGTAAAGCATGCTGTAAAGCCAGATTCATTAAGTTTTAAATATTCATGCATTTCATTAAAGTTAACATTAATTGCACTACCATACACATTGACTATGCATAGACCGTAAGTGTTTAACCTCTGAAAGTTTGCAAGTATATTCAAGCAATGGTGTATGTCCCATCTTCGATGACTTCAGTGAAAGCTTAAGCTACAAAGTTGAAATTAGAAACGGAATGCATTACAGCGCTGAGGAATAGTAGTCTGAAATATCAGAACAGTAATTATTTTACTAACCAAACAGACACACTGACGTAAGTTGTAACTCGCTTTGTGTTTTTATAAAGTAATACAGATAACAAAAATTCCATGTAAGATTTTTTACAGACAAATGCTGGACTGATTTGCAAGCTGCATTTATTAAACAGGTTTAAACAGTTAAAACTAATTGGTGTCTGAGTGGCTTCTATTTAGATGAAGATAAGTAGCTTTTAAACAATGTAACAACAGAGAAAAAAGCCATTCTCTTGAAATAAGCTGATTTGTGTCTTAAAATGAGACACCCCAAACCCACTTACACTATAGAATAGTTCTACCCCCAGGGAAGCACAAAATGCTATAATTCTTAAACCAGGATGTAACAGACAACATTTGACAGAAATTCAATTATCCTTGAAAGATCCCACTTGTAGTTAGTTACATATGTAATCCTCTTTTATTTAACGGGTTAAAGCTCTCTTTCAAAACATCTAGTTTGATGAACTGAGGACCTGCTACATTTCAAAAAATTCATTAAGTGACTTAATAAGATTGTTAAGTAAAAACATCCAGAAGTTTAAAAATGTCATTTAATGCTGCCCGTGAACCTTAATTCCAGCCCTGTATGTATATGCATTATGAAACACCAGTGAATTAACTTTTAATCTCCTTTGAGCCGAGAAGATTTTAAGATTGGAAACTAAGGCACAAAGGGCATGCCAACAAATACAATGCTGAGCTGAGGTTTAGAGCAATCCCTGAACTAGCTCACGTCTTCAGAGCTTACTCCTGCAGGGCTAATTACCCCAGATAGAAAGCTGGGCTTGTACAGTTACACTGCTTCTGGTACCTCTGCATGGCAAGCTTAGTTCTCTCTTCCTGGCACTGCACTACACTACACAGTGAGACTCAAAGAAGTATAAAATTTTAAACCTGAAGAAAGTAGGCTGTGTTTCTAAAGTATCATGCTTCAAACCTAGGTGCATTGAGACTTGATTTCCCATCGAGTTTAATACTGTAGATTCTAACCTCCCCAAAGTAAAGGTAAAAACAAATTACTTCCTTACGTATTAAAAAAGCCCTCTGCAAATATGACCAAATTATGGATGTTTGTTGTTGGTTTTTTGGGGTTTTTTTTGTTTTGGTTTGGTTTGGTTTTGGGGTTTTTTTGTTTGTTTGTGGTTTTTTTTTTAATATCGATCCTTAAATTCTCTGAGGTAAATATAAAATTTTCCACATTTTTTAGAGAAGCAAACCATCACAGACACATAGACTAGCTTGCCCAAAATAGTTCTGATTTCTCCTTGAGCTGTTAACAACGCCTGATTAGCCAATTCTCTTTGTAACAGTGGGCACTTAAGTGTAGTATTCCTAATCAGAAGCCTCAATTAACACAGAGAAATTTTGTTTTGAACAGTATTGCCTACACTCCCAAAGAACTTTATGGTCAAACATATCCTGGCATCATAAAAAATCTTGCAATTTTCTGACAAGAAAATAGTGGTTGCTAGCAAGGATCTTGCAAATCATACATCAACCACCCATACCATTCAGCATGTTTTAAAGTAGTCTGGGATATCAAAGGGTATTATTGTTTGTTTGGGAAGGGTGTGTGTGTGTTTGTTTTTACACATTAAGACTACCTCCCTCGGTAATATTTAAACAAGGAGGTGCATGTTAAGTCATTTAAAGACCAAACTAGATTTTATTACTCTTACTGGTTTGGTCTTCGTGGCATAGTCACAATCAACCATACAGTTCAGGAAAAGTATGCACATTTGTAAAAGAAGATTTCACATTCTCGGCAAAATTTTTGTTTAGATTTTGAGAGCTGTCAAAACGCAGGAAACAAAACTTTAGAGTAAGAATGCTTTGAGTTCTTGCCAGTTTAAAACCTTAAAATGTCTAAACCCCATGCTCAGTAAGTAGTATTTTTTTTACTTGGTGGGTTTTGGCTTGGGTGGTTTTTTTTTTTGTTTTTGTGGGGTTTTGTTTGGTTTTTAATTTTTGTGTATT
>NW_009915158.1:4132-38350 GCF_000696875.1 Nestor notabilis | reverse complement strand
GTGTGGGTATGTTGTTTGTTTTGTGGGTTTTTTATTTCACTTCTGAAAAAAGCTGAAAAAAAGCAGGCACAGATTTTTGATGGTTGATGTCTCTCCACCACGTAATCCCCACATTCTTTTTTTTTTTCTGATAGGTCCAAAGGCCCTCACTCACTAAGCAGTTAGCTTACACAATTCGCTTCATTTGTCAGATGACCAAAAGAACAGGCATGCAGAGAATGTTTCTTCTTATTCTATACCTGTCTCTGAAATACTACTAGGCCTGAGAAGTAATCACATTATTAAACTAAATCTGAAGAGGTTTTAATTAAAAGTATATTTTTGTAATTTCAAATTGTAATTATATTCAAGGTTTAAGTGTTAAATTTATTAGACTGTGAAGAGTTTTACAAGGCATTCCTAATGTAATGAGCTTAGGCACCGCATATGTTGCATCTTTGGTACACGTTATGAAGAGTTGCTTTTTTAATGAGCTTTAAAAAACACATTTGCATACCAGAGGAAAAGGTCAGTGATGTGTGGATCAAGTCAGTAAATTAAGTATCACAGTATTATGTTATTATGATTGCCTTCCACAGACACACAATAACAAAACCATAGTTACCGTATTATTCTAACACTTCCATCTACGTGACCTTGTCGGCTAATGCACACTGGCACTCTGTGCCTCAGGTCCATCTTATTCCATCCCTTGCACAGGCATCCTTCACCTTCTTTCCTCATCAGCTCCAACAGCAGAACAGCTGGGTTGTCTGACAGTCAGACAATCAAAGCAAGCACACGCAGGAGGGGCTGGATTCAGTGTGATGGTCCATCTCCCAGCACTACTTTGCACTCCAGCCTTTACCCCAAGTAAAGACACTCAGGGCTAGGTCCTGAACCCTCATAACAAGATCAAACCTACTGGGCAGCAAAACATCATGACAGGGATGCCTCTTTCAATCCAAGCCCCACTCTACTCGTCTTTGTTCAAGGATGCAGCAGCACCATCTCTCTCTCAAAACACAGATACCAAAAGTATTTCTAACACTATGGTCCAAAATTTTACTTGCTTTACCAAAACAGTTCCTTTTAGCTCAAATGTTACATGTTTGGTAATCTCTAAAGACTGGTTGACTGTAGCTATATTGCAATTATTATACTGTGGTAAATAATAAAACAAGCTAGGAACTGACTGCAAATACACTCTCACCGGGTTTTCAGCAAAGAGTAAAGTTCACTGGAACTACCTTTATTTGTAAGGACTGTAAATATTGTAAATTCATAAATATTTTAATAGTACCTTTATTTTTTAAGGGTAGTTAAGTTGATTCCCTCCCCAATGCTGCAACAATCAACAGAACAGATCTCTCTCCCTCTGTGTTAGAGACTGTAGGTATATACTAAACTGTTACGCACTACATGATACTTTCTGCATGTTTATACATATCACAGCCAAGCAAGTGACCCTTCAGCTCTGTATAATGATGCAGATTTAGTCATTAAGAGAAAAAAAAGTCCTTTACAATATTACAATAGTAACAGCACAACTCAATACAACTGATCAGCTAGAAGTGGGTTTAATGATTTTTCACTTTTTGGATATGATAATCCTCAAAGTAGCATTCAAAAATATAATGCAAAATATTTATTCATTTTATTTACAAATAAAATGTGCGGTTTTTTTATCCTCACCACAGTAAATATTATTTTTTATGTGATGAATAGAAACTGAGAGACATTCAGAGACAAAAAGTTAATTTTAAACCCAAGAACAAAGATCTTCCCTTCAGTTATATTTTTGTAGAAGTTGCACAATATCATTTTTATTAATTGTTTTCAGTTGAAAAAGAAAACCCAAAAGAAACCAAAGACAACACTGAGGAATTACGTAGGAAAGAATGGGGTTTTTTTTAAACCATAAAGTTAAGTTTGTTGTGACAATCACAAAGCAAAGTTCTTACCTATATAGAATATAAATTTCTTTTTGCAGCTGAAATGTAGAATCTTTACAATGTAATGTTTTTTTCCCTTCTTACTATACAAATTGCCTTTAAGGGAAAAAGTATTCTAGTATCTTCCTTTCCCTTTGATGAAGCAACAGGTGCTTTGTTTAAAGAGCAATTCGTGCACAATAGTGCTTTAACTTGCAAGGCAGTACTCCTTTATTAAGTTGGTAGAATTCCACTAGCTGGATGAGATCAGTAAATCTGGTATGACCATCATCAAGGGTATAGAATAGCTTCCCATCATCTTCCAACTGTAAAAATGGAAAAAAATAAAAATAGAATAAAATTGTCCTTTGCTATGGTATTTCTTCCTGCTTGAAACACTTGAGAAGTTGTCTTTGTAGACCAAGATATTTTAATCTTATGACTACTGAGAGAAGGAAAAATACAATGATCATTCACAGCAAGATCAAAAACGCACAACAGAAAGATAAAGCATTCTTCAACTTCCCCTTTAAGTCAGGTATGTGCCTAAAAGGAAGGAACAGTTAAATAAATACAGTTATAATATAAAGAATAGTTATAATATAAATAATATTCTTTCTGCATTAATAATACTTCTTTATGCCTGTGCTTTGGAATGATAACTGGCGTTAATATGAACACTGAATTTTCACAGAATGACAAGAAACAGCCAAGTTTAACAGTCTAACTACTACATTTTATATCATTTATTTTGTAAGGTGCACACTACTTCATTTGTGTACAAGATGATATGTGTTACCCAAGAAACTGCCCATCGCAAAAGTAACATGCTTGATATAGTAATTCATTCTTTGTTGTAGGAGAAAGAACAGTTGCAGCTCCAAATTCATGTATTAGCATAAATACAGGTAAGAAAGAAGAGACTGCAAAACATAGCTTGAAAGGTTACTTTTGACTTTCAGATGCTTAAAAATTTACGATCAGTATTTCTCTATTCTAGGTTACCGAACATTAGCTCTCGCCCAATTTGATTGCACTGCTGACTTACTTCCTCTACTGTTGATACATCTAGTATCAAGAAGCTTCAGTGCAATAGTGACTAACTAGTACTAATGTAAATAGAGGATAAAAATCCCTACTAAACCTATCAACAAAAAAAAAAAAAAAAGGAAAAAAGAGACTTTACAAGATTTAGACAGTAGTGAACAGAAGATCCTGAAGTGGGGCTACTGTAGAGTAGCAGATGGCATGTGAGGGAAAGATGCAACTATCCAACTTGAGTACAGGGGAAAGATATAATTAGCTCTCTTACCTGTAACTAAGATTTCTCATCTGAAGCAGCTGTTGAACTGCTTACAACTTATGGTTATTCTATCCCTTTCTACCATGTCTGGAAGTAGTTTGCAATTTCTTTATTCTCAGACTTGGTCAATTGAGGTCAAACACTGCTAGTTAAGGAATTACCAATGTGTGCATGTGTAAATTCCTGTGCTCCAGCCAAGAGCCTGAAAATGGATTATCATCCACTGGACTTCCCTTATGAATGCAATTTTCCTGTCAACACACTGGAGACAAGGAAGAGTTGACAATTCAGATGTCTGTTGACCAGGATTTAATTTTCAGCTTGTTTATCCCCCCTCCAAATTAATCCCAAAGCTTGAACTGAATACCAGATTGCTAATTCTAAAGCAATCAGTATTTTGCAAAGAAAAAATTCATATCAAAGCTAAGCTGTTCAGGAACTTAACATTTTCTGCAAGCTAAGAAGGCTATTATGAAAGAACATTCAGTGGGAAAAAGACAGTCCCAGACATGTATATCCATTCTTCTTTCACATGGACTACAGAACAAGTCATTTCTACACTGAAATTAACTTGTATCAGCTCAGAGTAGTAAGGCTGAAAAATACATTTAAGATATCACGTTCTCCCATTTTCACAGTATGGAATCCTAGATGTATTCCAAAGGATTTCTTTTCAATTTTTTACAATCAGTTCCCTGCCACCCACCTGCAAAACCTGTTGCACATGCTACCAATGTCAACATGATGCACCTGTTAATGTGCAGGAAGCTTGAATCAGTAGGCTTCATGGCCTATTTGAAAGGAGACATTTTTTAATGCAGTATTTTTAAATGAAGCAACCTAAAATGTAAGACAAATATAAATCATTTAGAGACTGAATTATTTTTAATTTGTAAAAAGACCTTCTAAACGCCATTTATTTATTTACATTTAGTAGGAAAATTTATCTTCTCTTCCCAATGACTGGAAAAAGGCAAGAGTTTAGAAGAACAGTAGAATTTGAAGTTCAAAAAGATAACCTTGATCTCCAGTTAATAAGCTACCAACTTACTGCAGTAACAAAAAATGCCTTGTTTCTTAGAAGATCAACAGCAACTTCTCCCCCACCCCTACTCCCCTCAAAAAATGCTTTTCTGAACTCCTTAAAGAGTATTACCTAGCAATAAGAGAACACGCAGTAAGTTAGGGTATTGAGAATGGCATGAGGGTACTGAATGCAATGGCAAATTAGCTGACAGAAAGGAATTGAAATATGCCTATGTTTGGTGAACTACCAGGATCCATATTTACATTCTCTCTCCAGATTAAGTTGTTCTCATTGCAGATTTTTCTTCCCCTGGTAACTAGCATAGGAGAAATTGCTTTACTTTAAAAACAATTACAAAAAAATCCTTCAAGTAAGACAGGTTTTGCACTGAAGCGGAACAGGTCATCTAGAGTATCAGCATGGAAAATATGACCTAAGTCTGTATGTCAAAACAAGGAATTCCTGGTTCCTGCAAAGACCCTACAACAGGAAAGCAAGGTTTTAGCATGCATGTATAAGATTAATTCCTCAAATGCACTGCTTACATCTGTAGAACATTAGAATTGACCGGATAATTTTTCTGAAGAGAAGAGGAGAATCATGCAGCCCAGGGAAAACTGAAGACAACTGCAGCTTCTGGCTACATTTGCTCTTACAGAAGAGGGTCTCTTTCCTGATAGTGAAAGAAAAAGTGGTCTCTTGAGAGTTAAATGACATCCCAGTGAAGTAGAATCATACAGTATTTGTATGGAGTTGAGAAGGTTTTCTAAGCCACACAACAGTTATCCCGAAGTAAATAATAGAAGCGACTATAGTCAGTAGCACCGAGATCTTACACTCGGGATTCTGATCACAGAGCATACACTGACGCTCACAAGGAATCCAGGACATAGCTATCACTTTTGGATGAAGGTCTCCTCCATTGTTTATTCCTAAACCCAAGAAAAATCCTGAGCAATTCTTGTAACTAACATTGTTTCACTCCTTTCCTCCCCTGAAATAGTGCTTCAGTTTTATTCTACAGGAACTTTTTTAGGGCAGGATATCATCTACAAGCCCTAGGTAAGGCATATGGAAATTTGGTGAATGATCATAGTGGATCATCAGATCAGAAACAAAACAAATGCCACTACGCTCATTTCTACTGAGAAACAGCAAAGTGTCACAAAAACTTCAGTAGGAAGAAACGTGGAGGCTAGAATATTATGTGGTCTGGAAGAAAGGTTTTTGTGAAGAGAGAAGAAAAAGGTATGGGTCTGCTCAGTTATGTGGCTAAACCACGTAACATTGAAGTGGTTTTCATCTCAACAGAAGCATCCTGTACAAAAACCAGAATAAACCACCTCAGAAAAGAGTGGAAGAGATGGGGAAAGCTGGCCATTCCAGTAGCATAACTGGATGACATCTTCAATGAAAACTGATGGAAATAAAATTTCAATTTAGGAAATTTCAGCTTACCTGTAAGTACCTGGACTAAACAAGGATATCAATTTTTTGCTAAAATTGTCCCTTTGAAAAGACTTGGACAAGCATATAACATGAATTGAGAAGACAGGTCAGAAAAAAATGTTTGAAAAATATTGACAAACTATCCTGAACAGATGAATCACACGTATGAACACACACATGTCATAGGCAGGCCACCTAAATAGATGACTTAAATGTAATTGTGCACGTATCAAAAAGTGAACAGGTAATATGACCTTTATTAATACAAGATTTTCTGTCATTAGGGTTGCTTCTGTTACATATCAAATGGATTTGTCTATTTCTTTAAGACACATTTTAGGATTTCATAATATTAATCAAGCTTTATAACACATCAAACATCAAAGCTCACAAATGTTCAGCTCCACTCAATAATACCAATTATGTTTACAGACACAGGTTATTATGCTGACGTCTTCCGTATGACAGCAAAAAAACCCAAAAAACATCAATATTCTATCACCATTATCCAACTGTTTTGTTTTACAACCGAATATACAAACTGAAATATTTACTTACAGGTACAATCTGAAAATGCTTTATTTTTAATCCATGACTCAATGACAATACAAATGTTTTGGGGTTACTTTGGCTATCACGTACCAGGAATACCCTAAAAGAGATTGAAAATGTTCACAGTAAGGGCACTCTGGAAATCCTTTTGTAAACATCCACTTAAAACTGTTGTAAATTCATTACAGGAAGTATTAGTAAAGAGCAAAAATAACATTAATTATGTACGTCATGCTTTTAATCAGTGTTTCTTCGCAAATGTGTCACTTGAAATACACAGAATTACAATGCATCTCTTCAGACAGGAAAGCATCCTCAAAGTTTGTGCTTTGAACAAAATTTTTATTTGGACTTTGACCCAAATATTGTGTGACTGTGTTACCTAAATCACAAACGTTCTAGGGAAAATTCAAACCATAGTTTAACAGGAAGTCTACAGAAAGGGTAATGCAAGACTTGCAAAATGATTTTCACGTCTGGCCAATATTCATAAACGCACACTCACTTCTGCACATCAGCAAAATTCCCACTGCGACACAGATACACGCTGCTCACTTTATGGCATCATTATTCAAATCACAACAGGCATCATTATTCAAATCACAACACTCTCAATGGTCAACAGTTGTCACTGTAAACAGTTCACTGAAAACGTATTCCAACCAGGTTATAGACAGACATAATTTTGCCATAATCCTGGTAGGATAATCTGGTATAGGCTAAGGATGATTACCAATAAGACACAGCTGGGTTTGAAATATCGGCTGAGAACAGTTTGGAGGACAGAGGGAAGTACCTGATTCACAGCTTTGTAGTGGACAGAGTCCAAACTGTACTGTGTGGGTCTGGAACAGATACTGCTAATGAATGTACCAAAGAAGGGAAAAAGAGGGACAGCCATTGGAAGGCTTTTTGCTTTTTCAGGAGACAAAAGAAACAGGTAAAATGGACTTGCAGGTATCAACCAAGTGAGCACTAATGGCCACCTTCTTTTGCCCAACCATGTACCAGGAATGAGCGCATAACTTCTACATGAGAAGAAAGGACTTCAGGAGAAGAAAGCAGACAAAGGCTTACAGTGGATTTTCACTGACTAATGGCATGGACATAAACTACTAATTTCATTCTCAAAGTTTTTAAGAGTTCTGTTTTACAAGGTAAGAAAATACCTAGAATTAAGGATTTTGGAGTCCATAATCATTAGCATTGCCATCAAAATCCCCATCCATCCTAATTCGGAGCTCTGATATTAATTTAGTTATTAAAGAGGGATACTTGCCAACTCAGTATTCGGTAAGAGCACACAGCAAACATAAGGACAAATAAGACTTCTCTATAGACTACAGCTCTTTTAACAAGCTCTCTTTCACCACCTAGTGGCCTTTCACCCTCTCTAGGACATAAATTTTCAGAGCACAGTCAAGACTGATCCTTTGCATAAACTTGAATCTTTTATATGTTTGTCATTAAGGACTGGCATTTTATATTCTTCAGAAAAATGACACTATAAGAACGTGCCACTTTGCAGATACCCAAAATGGAGTCGCCAAACGCAAATACTGGGATTCATATTAAGCAGCACGCAAAGTAATCACATTGGGTAGGAAAGAAAATTCAGGTCAATTAGGATTTATGTTCCCATTCATGAGTTCTTTTAAAATTCATTTTCTTACTTTTTTCCTTTTTTAACAGAAAAGACAAGCAACATTTGTTCTCCTTCACATAAAAAGATCTTTACTCTTTTCTAACCTTATCACAATAGACCTATTTTAGTTGTCAAAGTACCTTTAATAACTTTATTATGAAGAAAGGGTTGTAGTTCACAGAATCTTAGAAATGTTAGTTGGTAGGAGGATTTTTAGACATGCTGCATGACTCCAAACAACTGCTCCTTCATGAACTTATAAGGAATTCTCTGAATGACCAGTTGCATTTTGTCATGGGCCTTTTGGTAATGCTTTTATCCCATTCATCGATCAGATGCCAATCAGCTTGCAATCCTGTCGACCACTTATCACTGAAATGCCTTCAAATGACCTTTAGGGGGTAAAGTATGAAATCTACAAAACTGCTATATAAACTTTGTTAAGATATTTGGGTTTATACCAGAACAGTAGATCCTAAAACTTTATTCCTCCATAGCACACCTTAAGACTGTTGCTGTCCCTGCTATTGGGTTATCCAAATACTGATACTACTGTATATCCATTCTATAATAGTCCCTTTGTCTTCTAAATGCCATTGTGAACAGCCTATTTGTTGGTACATATGGTATTAAAGAGGTCCTATGACCTCTGTCATATATGCAGGAGATCTCCCTGCGTGGGATCACCTCAAAAGGCTCAACAGGGATTATTTTCTCTGTCCCACCCTCTGCCCACAGAAATTAAAATCTTATTATTTCCAGCAAAAACTTTTGTATTTCTGGTGATAATTCGTTCTCTCAGTTTGTCAAAAAGCACAGCATTTGTTACATGCTGTAATGTATTCATGACATCACTGTAAGTCCTGAATACCTATCTGACAGCACAAGTGCTCGTAGCACCATGATCTCAATTCTAGACATTCCATACAAGAGTATCATCCTCACCAAAACCGAAATGTGTACCTATGAATAGATCTAAGATATAACATAAAGAACACTATACTAAACTAATGTTAGCAAGGTATTTATTTGCTCATCTTGAGCACCATTGCTCTTTACTCGCCAAATCTACTGGGTTTCATTTAACAGTGTGTTTGTGTGTACCCACTGAAATACACTGGAAAATTAATCAGCCCTGAAATTATACACTGCTTGGAAATACATGTTTGAGTCATCCCCATGTCCTGTCCCTCTCATGTAACAAATGGAAAATGAATGCGGAGTACAGAAGCAGCTTCAGGATCCTTAGACAGACATAAAAATAGGAACCCTTAAATGGAAAAAGAAAGGAAAATACAAAAGGGGAAGTCCAATTAGCCATCCTTACTGAACAGGACTCACTTTCCATTGCCTTTTTTTTTTTCCCCTAGAGCCCTTTCTGCAGATGTAGAAAACAGTATTACAACATACTTAATCTAAAACAGAAGGAATTTAACCAGTAATCTGATGTTACAGGTACCTAACTGGAAACAGACTCAGAGAAACTTAAAGAGTTTTATGGAATTACTTGTTGAATGAAGGAGGCCCAAGTTTACATTTAAGACAGGAGTAAGGATAAAAACATAAAAATGAAAAACTGGAGAATTGGAACTTAAAATACTTCCTTTGTCATTTTTAAAATTAATATTTACATGAGAGAAAAAGAAAAAAGTCCTATCCTAACATTTATTGTTTACCATTAAGGGATAATACGATATTTTAGTCTTTTGATGAGGAAAAGCATTCTTTTTTCAATGGCTGTCCCTGCACAGTTCATCTTAGAATAATGTTTTCAGGCTTTTTTTTTATTCTTTCATCACTAATAAGAGATACAAAAGACACTGGTACCAAAGTTGACAGTTCCCAGAGAATATTGTGCAAATACAGAGCTCAAGAGCCTGGCTCTGAGCAGACATAAGTAATCGGTCAGTGACAGAATCAAAGCGTTAGATCACCACTTTATTGCTTCCAGAAGATATAAAACAGAAATCAACTGATCCCCAGATAGCCCTATACAAAATAATTTTTACTTCTATCAGGTAAGTGAGAATTCTTTCTTCTTCCGTTTCCCTCCCCCAATAAGAAGTACATTAAAATAGCAGCTGTTGAGTAGAAATGTGTCTCAGAAGAGTTATGTAAGGAATTAACTTACCCATCTACAAGTCCATGCTGCAAAATAAGTCTCTGAGCCTCTTCTCTAGATATTTTATGATGAAACCATGACTGAGATCTGTGTATAGCTGTAGAAATAAAGATCTTTAAAAAATGTTTTGCCTTTATTGAAAGAACCAGCTATTGCATTTCTCTGGCAATTAATTAACTCACACATACCCATGTTAGACATGGCAATAGGGCTACCATGTGAGTTGAGTCGTAGACAACCTCTTCTCTGTATGAGAGAGAAGTAAAAACATGATTCCAAAGCTTTTTTTGTTAGAAAAATGAGCAAACAAAAATAACCCACCAACTACCCCAGAAAATACTATTCTGATAAAAGAAAGGTGTTTATACCCGCCACGCTAATCCTTCTTCAACTGCAACTGAAAGGGCTTCTGTTGGATTTTCTATAATTCTGCTTCTGTGTCCTGAGAAATCCATTGCTACCAAAGAGTTTTCTGAAATGCTTCTCTGCAACAAAGAAAACTAGATTTAGTTTGTTCATTTTTTAAAACATCCATCATTTAGAAGTCAGCTTCTGAAAAAACATTATGTTTTGTAAGTGGTGTTTCAAGTATCTGCAGTGTTTTCCATCAGAGCCAAACTCATTTAACCCGAGGGAGCATTTGTAATTCCAGTATGCTGCTGCAAACTGCAATTTTACAGTCTGGCAGGACAGATCATCTTTTTGCATTACTGCAATGGATGATAAGTGCATCAATTTACCCGAAACTCTATTTATATATTTAAATATAACTAGACCTTTGCATGTCAAAACAGGTCAGAAAACTGTTATTAAGTTGTCCAAGTAACAAAAAAAAAGGAGAAAATACAAAATTCTTATACAGAACCATCAAATTAACAAAGATTTGAAATATTTCATTATAAATTTCAAAAAATTATATATTTTTCATAATTTTTCACTCAAAGTTTACTGGATTTTATAGATTTAACAACTGTATGATCTGTTATACTTTTTCTCCTAGTGAAGATCAAGTTTGTAGCAACAGAATAAAACCACCAAAGTTTGACAAAACAGTCTTAAAACTCATCAAAATATTTCTCAGAAACCAAGGTTTACAAAATCAAGTATAATATGGATTGTAAAGGCTCAAATGTTGGCAGGCACTGGAATATCAAAAGATTAAAAGAACATTCTAGCATTGTGTAAGTTAAGATAACATCTGGAACACAAGAGGCCCAGATTTCTGTAGGGTTAGCAAAGCTTCCCAGTCCAAAACCAAAGCAGCTCTGTTTTGTTCCTATCTGGTTACAAGCATGAATGTAACTAAAAATTACAGTTCACTGTAATTCTTGACACTGTAGTCTAAGGTCTGCCGGAGTAACTATAACCTGTAAAGAACTTTGCAAAAGTAAAAAACACTGGCGAAATAAGAGAAAACATTTGCCTCTAGGAGAACAGAGGGAACTCCTTGTAGCTGACATGGTTGTCAGTTATTGATGAACGTGAAACATGGAAGAGGTTCCCCTGTGAAGTATGCTCATTAGCTTGTGCACTTAATTCCCACGTTTATCCAGTCTGCTGTTTAATTCATGAATTATGCACAAGTAGAAAAACAGTGCCATGCTTAATGTTGCTTATAGATTCTGCCTGTGTTAGAAGGTATGTGAGTTAAAAAGCACACAATAGTGTAAGAGGAGGGAGAACCAGTAATGGCTCCCAGATCCATTATAAAAGCAGCAGCTGGCTGTTGTAACAGCTTCATATAACAGAAAGCGAAGACATGGTCCATGTATTAATCACAATTTTGAAACCATGCTTAGTAGCAATATCACTGAAAACTATTTTTTTTTATTATCTGTAATAGCAAATGCATGTTTTAGGCATTTTAACGGCAAGAATTACAGCAAAAGCTCAAAAAATCCACCATAAAATCACTGTCATGAGTCCTTGCAACGAGTAATTTTTACTCAATTTAGCCAACAAAAACCACAAAAGTGATATAAATCATCCATGAAAAAGTCTGAAATCAAATGACTCATAAAGACCTGGAATAACATAAGGTATTAAAGAAAAAGACAACCTGATCTAATCCTAACTATCTGACTGAGGAGATGATCAGAGCACCTAGTATAGGCTGTTATTCCTCCAAAACCCAGTTCTGCCACATTAGTGTTCCTCTGAAGTCCAGTCAGTATTACATTAACTGAAATTCACCTCAAGTACTTAACGTTTCATATATAAAAAAATAAAATGGAAGTATTACTGTACACCAAAAAGGATTTGTTACAGCTTTCTTGTTCATCACTTACAGCATGTGTAACCTTAAATACTTTGCTTCTTTTTTAATGCATTTATAGTTCTGCTGTTCTGTTTCCAAAATCCTCTTTCCATTCTTTTTGACTGCAAGAATAAGCCAGTGAGCTCCCAAAATACTTGTGATTTGACAAAGGGAAAAAGCCTGTTAATTGGTCCAAACTACTTGATTTGTATTAAGTAATTAATTAGCTCTGTAGTCAACCCTGACAGCCCTAAATATTTCGGCAAGCATTTGCACATGCAAAGATTTGCAGGATCAGGTCAGTAGTATAACTGACACAAGTTACTTGATAAAAGCGTGATGGCAGAAACAATGTATTTATCCATGGAACTACTGTGGGACATACCATAGGTGTTATATTCAAAGGGCTGCAGCCACTTCTATCTTGATATGGTTGCATGTAATTCTGATACAGCTGCATCCCATACTAAAATCAGAAGATAACACAATTAGCATTTTAAATTATAAGCCTAAGCCAAGTAAATTGTTTTTCCCAGATGTAAAAGATAACACATGCTCTTTTTTGCCATTAAAACTGAGGGACAAGTGCTGTTAGGGTAAGGAAATGCACATTATTATCATTGTTGCTGCTGCCTTTACAAATGTACACTCTGTATTAAATACTACCCATTTAATACAAATGACCTATTCCTATTTTGTCACAAATAGACACATTTTAAAAACATACTAAAAACATTCTTGTGTATTCCTGTTGTTTTGTCCAATATTACTCAACAATCTCAGCAACTTCAACATGGTTACATACAAGCATATGCTTAGAGTTAAGCATTTGCAGGACTGAGGCTTCAAGACATTGTCCCATGCTCTACAATGATTCCAGTAACTTGGTCTCCATTTATTGAGATGAAATAAAGTAAGCTTTTACATTTCAGAGTACAAAATTGATATTGCTATTGCATGGGAACCTAGATACTCCTCTACCACACAGTATCAAAATCTCACATAGTAATAACTTAACTCCAAGCAGAAAAAATTACCTTAAGCAACCTAATTGCTGTCATCCAACAGGTCCTACTTTGCTCATCATCTGCACAGAGCTGTTTCAGGTCTCTGGTCCCTCCTGATTTGTTAGGCTAGAAGGCCACAGCACATTTTTTTAGCATTAATGCATATCTCGAAGATAATACCTGTTGAAATAAAAGCCACTAATTCTCCTATTTTATAAGAGACAGCTGAATACTGTTTTCAAAAACCTTAAAGAAACTTCAGCTTACCTAAAAACTGTGGCTTACTTTAATATGTATCATAATAATAATTGTACCTTAAAGTAGAATCCATAGTTTGTTGGTGCTCCAGGAATCTTTTTGCCTGTCAAAGACATGTACATATCACTATTGCTGAATTCACAGAAAAACTGCAGATGCCTTGGCTCCTAAAAAGAAGAGCAATGTAATACAGTTAGACTATTTTTAGCCAGCCTCTCCAGATAAGACACTCAGGAGATATAGTAGTTATCCTGTTCCAAAATACAGTCTTAACATATTGTAGTTTTGACTCTGACATCATGAAATCTAGAAAGAGACAACTCAGCATTAATTTCATAATGCAGAGAAAAAAAATGCATCAAACTAGTCAAAGAGTTAATTCTTCCAGAGAGGCAAAAAAACCCTCAAAGTACAAGTGATGGTACTTTTGGGAAAACATCCACTAAATTCAAGCCACAGTAATATTAGAGTAGGAGTCAAGTTTTGAGAGCTGTGTGCATTTCAAACATCAAAATAAAATATACTTTGATAATTTGAAAGCTTTCCAGTACTACTTCAAACCATTATCTCCATCCTCTAAGATAAACTAAGTCAAGGAAGAGAACAGAAGACATTTGCTGAAGGATACAAAATCAGCTCATTGATTGCTCTGGCAGTTAACACAGAAAATTCAGAACAAGAAAAATCTTTAAGTGGTTTATGTAAAAGGTGTCTCAACTCCAATGTATCCGGTTTAACATAATCAGGATTAAAGTACTGCCAAAGTATGAAAAAGTTGAAGTAGTAAAATGGAAAACTGTCTAGTGACAAAATGTGAGAACTCTCAAAATCTTCCTGTAAAATTCTATTATACATAGGGTTTTGTTTATTTTACATAATGAAGTAAGACATCCACTTTTCAGAGCATCTACTTCTATGTCAGCATTTTAACTACTAGTTGAAAATTCATTTTAAAAGGATACTGTGTTAACTGACTGGCAAAATACTAATCAAAATGAAGCAAACTTATCAGGCAAAAAGAAACTACTGTTCTAAGACAATACTTTCCCAATTTTATATCTCTCTAGATTTTATCTGAAATAATTTTTTTCCTTTTTATGATTGTAAGTTGAAACTCAAATTTTTGTTATTAGAACACATTTTAAATACGTACACATTTGCTCTAACTTCATAGTTCTATCTTTTTTTTTTTCTCCCCTTACCTTAGATGTACCTTTAGTGGAAAAATAAAGGCCAGATCTTCGCAAAAGAAAGTACAATTTTTTCCAGGATTTTTTTCCCTGCTCTTTTGCATGCAAATAACCATGAATCTCAGGATACGTGCTGGAGCTTAGGAACATCTGAAAGAAAATATCAGACATGCATTTTTCTTTCCATCTGAAACCAGATTTCTATTTCATTAACATACTCAGACAGGACTAAGGGGAATAAACCCCTAAATCCATTATCACACCACAGTAAAACAGTTATGATTGCATATAGTCCCATTAAAAGTACCTCTGATTTAAGGCGTGTAAAATGTTACACAACTCCAAGGTATGCTAAGCAAGTCACATATTTATATGGAACATATGGTTTGAAATGAGAGCATTAGTTATGCAATATGTTGACTTCAGCAACAAAACCAGTGTTAAGAAGTTCTGATCCCATGCCTCAGACCCTATTTATATAAAACTGCAAATGAATGCTACCAACAGAAGAAGGAAAAAAAAAAGTCACCCCTTCTTTCCCCTGTGTTACAAACCAGATAAGGGAATCGATGTGAGTTAACATTAACTCGTCAAAGAAATAACAAAAAACAAATCATAATCCCATTCAGGTCAAGTAGATACTACCGTTTTCAAAAGGAGGGGACAAAGGAGGGACCTGAAGTGGTGCCTATGTAAGGAGCTTTAGGAGCTTTAGTTGAGCCAGAACTAGAAGCTGGGCCAATCACCAAGACAGCTGCTGCTCAAGATACTCAATGGCTTCACTTTAGCCATTTCAATCAGACATTGTCAGAGTGCAACACAGTTGTTACCTTGCTAAGAACAAGTACACAGTTTTACTCAGTCTGCAGAAGTACCCATTAAAAGCTGGCAACCATATTAACTTTATGCTAATTCCATGAAATGCATTCATTTTTACTACTCTTCTTCCAATAAAACTGCTCAGAACTATGACTCGCATCTAAGCATACTAACCTAGAATTCCTTGAGTTCCATATAAGCAAAGGCACCAATGTTATTACTAAGCTTTTCAGTGAAACTTGCCCCAGGCTGGCCTGCAGTATCATAAATACTACCTAGACATACAGAGGTAGTGAACAAAGAGTTTTCTGGTTGACATCTGCAGTTTCCATTGCTGCATTTTCCTCCTGTCCACTGCCACTTCCAGAAAATCTGATTTGAGGACACAGAGCAACAGATTATCAGGCAACAGACAGATGGCCAGTACAGGACTGCAGCAAAATGATGAAATGAACGTGATTTTGGAAGTACACCAAGTTCTTCAGCCACTAAATAATATGGTCCAACCAAGAAACACAAGGTTGCTTTCACTTTTATTGTTTTCCTATCTTGCAGTCAGACACATGACTATACCACCTGTATACCAACCTAAACTAACTGAATTCAGCTGGTGTGAATGCAGTAACACAAGCAGGCTTCACTTAACAGGGGAGTGGCCTAGCTCACGAGGAATGCATTATGAATAGCTTCACCTCTATTCACTTGAATAGTTAAATTACAGTAAGACTAGGCACATCTATCTACATGTGCTACTGGCATACAGCTGTGTGCAAATGCAGTGTAAGCTACTTCAGCCACACTGGAGCAGATGGGTAGGTTCTGGTAGGTGTTCCAGCCTGTTAATCTCCTCATTTGCCATGAATGAACAGGTTTACTGATGGTGAATATAAAGGCTGAGTTGAAGAAGTATTTTAACTCCTTAAACAAAGTCAAATGGAATCTAAATCAGTCAATCTACATAAAAACAGAAAAGCATCCTTCTAGGCTTTAGTATCTCTGCTTAAGATGAAAGGAGTGGCTGGCTCACAGCCTGCACAAGTGTCTTTCCCAGGATTTCTGCTGTAAGAGCTTCCAACCAGAAGTACTGTCATGAAAAACGCTTTTCTTACTCAGCAGACCAAAGTGGAATACAAAATACAAAGCTCAGCTTCAACAGTCATTGTTGTGTCTGTGCTATCAATTAAAATAAAGTAGCAATAATGCTAGGAGAAAGGCAATCCCAGATCCATCTTTTTCTTTCTAAGACAGCTGAGGACTGTGTGAGAAAATACAACATGAACAAGCTGAAGTTAAAACTAGTAACTGTCAGAAGGAATGAGCAGAAAAAATATTTGAGAGTCAGAACTGAATGTAATAAACACCTAAAACTAAAGACAGTAGAAAAGATAACTTCATTGGGATTTTTTGTTCTGGGTTGGTTTTGGTAAGGTTTTTTGTTGTTGTTTTGGTTGTTCGTTGGTTGCTTGTTTTTTTTTAATGGAGGTACATAGAAACTTATTACTGGGAGAATGGATCCCTGTTCATGCAGGTAATCAAAATATAACTAAAATTAGAAAAATAAGAAAAGTCCTAATACAGGAAGATGAACAGCGGAGAGTTAAATGATGGTATGCTGAAGACAGGGATTACTGGTCACATGATATGCAGGAATAAGCTTGCACCCTCTCTCCCATGCCGTGAAATACATAACATGATTTGTAGGGTGGTGTCAAATGTCACTGTGTCTTTCAGATACTAGCATTTGACAGCACCAAGGACACAATTATGATTTGCTTAGCTGTAAAACCAACCAATTTAAAACCAATCTGAACAAAACCCGAAGCAAATAAATGCCTTTTGTTGGTAAAAAAACAAATCAAACCAAATCAATCAACAGGTGAAAACCCAACAGAACAGGAAAAAAACACTGCACTGTCTCAGATTAATATAATAATAGAAAAATCAGAAATTCTAGATGTCACTAAATGCAATGAAGTTTGAAAGCCATACTTCTAACTATAAACCTTATTTGTCTGCACCGTCAACATTTTTAATGAAAGACTAATTGTAGTAGCAGAGAAAATATTTGCTGAGGTGGATGCTTCTTGAGCACTTACATGCTATTTTGGAGAGTTAAAGAAGCCATCATTTTCCGAACACTCTGTGAATCAAGTCTGAATTTGATGAGTGATTTCTTCAAAGATGTGACAACAGTTGGTGATGATCCAGCCCAAGGCTACTGAGAATGAAGAGGATTTTCCCCTGAACCTGCTGATAAATTCTAGGGCACCAAGTAGTTCCAGTGAAGAACCAGTACTGATTCTCAGCATTGTCTCCTATTGACTTCAGTCAATCTGAGGGTTTTAGACCGGGAGGAAGACCAGAAAAGCCTAGAATGGAAAGTGAGGAAAGGCAATGGGCAGACTAGAACACGTCTAGGAGGTTGACAAGAGACTGAAATTCTGTGCATGGCTATTTCAGCCTGAAGACTGGAACAGAGTCAGACAGGAAACTGCTCAGGGAAAGACAGACTTTCTGTGACATATGATTAGAGAAAGCAAGCTTGACTCTTAAATCTGTGAAGGCAGAGAAAGGGAGCAACTAAGAACAGGGCAAGAGATGGCAATGGAGAAGGGCAAAAGGAAAAGTCACTATCAGTAATTCTACCTTTCACAAAATGATGAGTGCCTGTCTTGGTAATCCTGTTGTGTCTTTAACTTATTTTTTGCATATATAACATTGAGAGACGTATGTTCTCTTCTTTAATATATCCTACATCAGGTGCAAGGTTCTTTTCATTCCTCTAGAAGATAGGCTGGACATGTGCTGTCTACAGTAGCTTTTTCTAATGTATTCACATTACACGTACAAAGCTATTAGAAAAAAGCATCCAAATTGGTCAACAGAAGACTCGAACTCTGAACTTCATGTCTACCAACTGAACCTGAATATCAATTGCATCTATGAAGCAATGGGGGGGAGGAGGGGGGAAGGATGGAAGTACATCTATTCTTAAAACAGAACCAGAAAAAAGCATAATTACCCAAGCAATTTCAACCTTCTGTTTTGAAGGTGTCACTGTTGAATTTAAAACACTGACATACTGCATAGTGAAAAAATCTGTTACAAATACAATTAATATTAAAAAAACCAAAACTACAAAATTGCAGAAATGTTATTCATGGACAAAAAATAAAACGAAAGAAACATAGGATAAAATTTTGACTCTTCAAAGTAAGTTAAAAAAAAAACAACCTTATTTACTTCAGTGAGGGTAGGTTATCACTTACTAAGGACTCAGTTCTGTCAACACGCTCTATACTGTGCAGTTTATTCACTGGAAATGCTGTCATGAATAAGAGAGGCCTCAGATTAAAATCTACATACTATGCTCCTTTTTGAAATGTTTTTAAGCATCCAATTTGAAAAAATAACCTACAGCAAGACTTCCAGATGATCCATACTGTCTACCACTAGACATGTATACAGTGTTGTCTCAGAGCAGCCATACTCAAATCAATATAGTGACAAGCTTCTCTTTTTTAGCCTACAGGTCAAACCTCTCTTCGGTATACAGAGACATTTGGTATATGTCAGACCTAGTAATTTTACTTAGCACATGCTAAATGGATAGGAGACAGGTAAACTTTTTTTTTGGTTCTGAGGTTATTCAGATGTTCTGACTTAAAGTCATCAGCCAAAATATTCACTCTCAATTTCAATGAAAGTCAAGGGAAACATACTTGAAAAATATTTTACTTGTGTGCCTCTCAATCCACAAAAAGCTATAGAAGTATTAGAAATGATTTTTTAATCACTTGTAAACATTGAGTTGTTAAAACTAATGTCTCTCTTGATACTTGACCAAGCACATCACAAATAAAAACACAAGACCGTTAAGTTGTCTTTATGAAAGTTTCCAAAGATATACTGGCTGACGGTAAACAATTTACCCAACAGCCTCTGCTGAAACATGCGTGACGGCTGCACAATTCACAAAGTAGTATTCTCTACCTCCTAAGTTTTATTGGACAAAATACAATTAAACAGACAATACAACATAAAATAGCAACACAGGAGCATTCGCAGCAAATTTTTCCAGCTATCAAAATGGGACGTAACCATTACCTATTTATAAAGATTCTTAATCTTACCCACGAGCTCTGCACATTTGTTACATATCACATATGGGCAAGAGTATCTAAATCAAATGTTTATGTTAGACTGCAAAATCTATTTGCTATTTGGGTAGTAAAAGTGAACCAATTTTCATTAGATAAGCAGCATCTGTAGAAATTACAAATTTTTTATTTAAGTTTGTAAAAATTATTTACAGAATCTAGCATGTGTCAATTCAATTTGAAACTTTTTTTTTACTGCATTTGGGGTAATCTTAACCTCCTGACTAACATCCACGTATATAAGGATAAGGTATATAAGGATATAACTTTGTAATACAGAGGAATTAGTTGCTGCCCTGGGTTCAGCTGTAGCAGTCATTTTTCTCCTTCTTAGTAGCTGGTGCAGTGCTGTGTTTCTGACTTTCAGCCTGGGAACAACACTGATAACACCGATGTTTTTAGTTGTTGCTAAGTAATGTTTACTCTGACCAAGGACTTTCTCAGTCTTATGCTCTGTCAGGGAGGAGGAGAAACTGGAAGGAAGCAGAGACAGGACACCTGACCCAAAGCAGCCAAAAGGGAATTCCATACCAGAGCACCTCATGCCCGGTATATAAACTGTGGGGGCATTACCTGGAAGGACAGATCACTGCTTGGATCGGGCTGGGTATCAGTTGGCGGGTGATGAGCAATTGTATCCTCTCCCCTTGTTATTTTCCTTATCATTATTATTATTGGTGGTAGCGGTAGTGGTTTGTATTATACCTTAGTTACTGGACTATTCTTATCTCAACCCGTGGGAGTTACATTCTTCGGATTCTCTTCCCCATCCCTCCGGGAGTGGGGGGAGGAAAAAATGAGAGGAGTGAGCGAGTGGCTGTGTGGTTCCGAGTTACCAGCTGGGCTTAAACCACGACAGTTGTTTAATGTTTTTCATTCACTGGTGGATGCTAAAGTAGAATTTATTATACAATTAAAAAAAAAAAACCAAACTGAACAGCAACATAGTTTCTCTATTTCTTTTAGATTTATCTTAAATATCTTGTGTTATTATGTTGCCTTTCCAATCAGTCTTTATCCCCAAAACTTACACATAGGCTTGATGCCCTAAGATCAGTGAAAGTTCTTCTATTAATTAATTTTTCTAGTGACAAGCAAACAAGAGTGATGAGTATGTTTCCACCTTTATTACTCATTTTTCCCCTCTTTGGGAAGTAAGATGATGATCCCTGATATGGTCATTCTATGAAATTACTCCCACTGTAAATTAAAATCTTGTGTCCGCTTAAAAGATGACTAACACTGAGTGACCTACTATTTTTTTTTCCCAAAGGCTACAGTAGCCTTCAAGCTAACAAATCATACTGGTCAGTCTAAATTTTCTACTCATTAAGTTTAACCATTTAAGTCTTTTTTTATATCCAGTTGTATCACGTTACCATTTCCTCATTATTCTACCAAGGCCTGCTGTTAAGTATATGCTGCAGCACTCCACCTTTTTAAGGAAACAGGGTCTTTCACCTGAAATACCCAATAGAAGTATTAACCATTTTTACTGCATGTTGTGTTTTGACACTCCATGATTCTGAAAGAATGTGTAAGTTTCCAAGTGTGGTCATACAATAATCGCCTGGAAGGGACATACCACTTCATATCTCATAAGGAAAAAAAAGTTATTAACCATGGTTTGAGTTATTCAAAACCTACGAACAGATCCAAAAGTGACAAAGAATTATGCTCAAGAAAAAACAGGCAATGGGAAATTCTAAATTATGCTGGCTTATCGTCATTCAAATTACATACCTGTAATATCCCAGAATGGCTTACAGCTGCATGCGTCTCACTTGGAAAAGATATCATATGATCTGGAAAAAAGCTCTGTAATAATAATAATTTGTATGAAAGTTCAGTAAAAATAAATATAAAACTTCCTATCTCTTTTGGATGTAAAATTAAAATTCTCCATGCCTTGCAAGACACTGCTTATTCTCTGATCTAGTAATTCACATTTACCTTATGACCATTCCTAAATTTGTGGCATCATAGATATTATTTGCTGAAAACCTTCAAATTTTGAGAAAACATCAGTGGTCTCTGGAAGCAAGAGGGTTTCACACACCAGTGCAAGTCATACTGCAGTATTTGACCCTTAGTGCTGTTTTTCTAGTAGTAATTTCTATTGCTGTTGACATGTAAGAGTTGCCTGGGGGTTCAATATGCTGCGAAGTAGAGGCAACACACACCAACATTGTTTTGTATTGCTTTCCTTACAGTAGAAAGCTAGTAAAATACTTTGGAATAACTTTCATTACTAGAAGAACAAGTCCTCACAGTTTTTATCTAATTATCCATTTTGTGTATGAGTATCAGTTAAATCTGACTACATCAATATGGTATGGTTAAAAAGTTCACGTTTAAAATGCCAATTTCATTATCAAGGGAAGTTCAAGGGGTAATTTATGGACAGACCTGCAGCTGGGGAGTTCAATACAGTCATGCAAATATGAACCAGCCAAGAATTTTATCATTACTTATGAAGTTTTCTCAAGGCTTGGACAAGTTTGAAGCTAATATTCTGACCATCCAATGTCCACTGACCTTCATTTTTAATAAAACTGAACTACTAGTAGGGTTGATTCATATCAACTCATTTCTGATACAGCATTCCTGCTACACCTGGGTCCACAGCACCCACAAGAATGACTCAACAGAAACAGTAAGGTCTCTGATCAACCACAGTTGCTTATGCTAGTCATAGCTGCATGCCTGCCACACTCCACAGCTGGTTCCACTCACTGGTTAACCAACACACTTCTTTGAAAGCTTCTCAACTAACCATAAACCGTCTCAAGCTTAGAGTTTTTCACTGGTGCAATGGTACCTCTATGTCAGGGGAGCACATCATTTGCCCAGAGAAACACAGGTGGAGAAAGAAAAAAAACTCAGATCTCTTGGATCTTTTGGTAACTTAATATTTACCTTTTCATCCTTTTCACAGGTAGATAATTTGAGTTCCCTTCCACTTTCCACCTTTCAAGTCCTCATACATTTCTGCTATTTCTCCCTTTGACATCTGAAACAAGCTGGCTTTATAAGAGACAGCATTAGGAGTGATCCAAATACACCATGCATTTGAGCAACCAGATGGTGAATTTCTCCAGCTGAGCCAGGACTGCTTCCATGGCTTTTGCCATCAGCCATGGTGTGAATCAGCAGCATGAACCTTTGGCAACATCCTTGAGTTACAGTTGTCTCTGCTCTCCTTCCATTCCTTACATACACTAACTCTGGCTTCACTTCCACTTACTCATAATAGGTTATGGCTGCTCACAGCATTTGTGTCAGCTGTCATTTAGCTGCAGCTGTGAGAAGCTGCCATTGGGCAGCACTGGCCCATAACAGTCGATTTTCACTTTAACAATAAAATCCATCTTTGCTACAGATGCCCCTCCTCACAATGCTTCATTTTATTTTTTGTTGTCACTTGATGGAAACTTCACTCAGTTTCAAAAACTTTATTTTGTTGCAGGTCTGTGTGCAACACAAGCCCCTGTCTGCATGTCTGCCCCCTCACCCCCCTAAAAACTAAACGTATGAAGAGGGATGTTTTACAATTGCAACAAAGGGACTGGACAACAGTTACATGGCCAACACATATGTTCTTCTATCTCATATATTCCCTCCCAGTTACTCCTTTTTACTCACTAACAGCTTTACACTCTGCCTATCCACATGTAACAGAAATGACTTTCTTGCAACTACAGCAATTGCACAACTTCACAGATATAATATTAGGACTTACCAGCGGATTTTTAAAAAATTCATACTTGGCATAATTTTTTCTAAAATACAGTTTATTTTCTTCTTCCGTTACCCAATTTGACTGGACTTCCATTACTAATTCATGGTCCTCTATAGCTCTTCCTGTAAAAAAACCCAAGCAAATTAAAAAAACTCTCAGAAACCACATAAGCTGCACCTTAAGAACCTAAAAGTAGAATGTGAAAACACAAAGGTCAGGTAATAAAAATATTATTAAATCAATTTAAGCAAATACGAACAATGAAACAAGCAACCTGAACACAGTCCGCTACTTAGGTCCATGTTACACCAAACTGCTATTCCACCTCAATAGGGCCCAACTTCTGAGTTAGGTCATACGTGGGTTATTTTTGTTTGTGCTTTGTTTTTTTTTCTTTTACAAGGGCAGCTGAGGGTTTTATTCTATTTCATGGACAAATCCACATTCTCCCTGCAGCAGCTAGGCAGCTCTTGCTGTGTGATGTGTCGGGCAGAGACCACTTCAGCCATTCACTCAGCCTGTCTGGGGTTTCTGTTGGAAATGTCTTCCTAGCAGCCGTAGAACTAGCATATGCAAATGGAATGGTAAAAGTAAGCCATGAAAAAAATAAAAAACAAAACAAAAATAACCTAAGAAGTGAATCCTAATGTGCAGTTTGGCTTTGCAGTGGGGCAAGGGAAAGAAAAGGCAATGAACTCATCTACTTGTAGCACAGCACTGGCATACGGGATCGGTATTCTCACTGCTTTAGCCTGCTTCTGCTGTTTAGATTTTTGAGTGAGTTTTTCCATTTTACAGCAGTATGAAATGAACTTAGAGGAAAGACATAGAATTTAAGAACTTTGCTGTAGACGTGTGGTGCATGTTGACATGTTGTATACTTTGAGTAATGCAACGGGACTACTCAGTGCAGGAAGGCAAGCATAAATACTCAAGACTATGCATATATGCATAATTTGTGTACAACCCTATTTACCGCCCCTTTTTTTTTTATACATTTCATCAGCTTGTGAAATCACGTTACAAAAAACAAAACAAAACAAAACAAAACACAGTGGATGTGCTTCCAAATGAGTACACAGTTTTTGTGGCTACTTGTACTTTGTTGTGGACTCAAACTAATGAGAATAAGATGGCATTCAGCGAAGTTGTAGATTTTATTTAAATTATCATTGGCACCTCCAAATTTAAATTACGCTCCAGCAATGAGTTACAGGCTAAGAACAGGTTTGACATCTAAACTTATGCCTCTCTGCCAGTTACGGGATTTTAACATTCAATTCTGGTCATGGTTTCAACAGGAAAAGGCAACTAAAACTTCATTATAAAAACCATGCAACTCACAATTTTCTGATCCTGATTTTCTAATCCCATTTTCTCCGCTTAGAGAAATTTTATTAGAAATTGGTTTTAAGCATCCTAACAAATAAAGTAATAGTATTAAGAAAAACCCCAAAACTTAATTAAGCATAACATTAAATTAATACAAATGGTAAGTTTTGCAAGTGGTCCTGGCTAAATAAATAGCCTAACTTTCATAAAGGGTAGCATGGACAACCTTCTAAGAGATAAAAATCAAACCTCAAATTTGAAATCATTAAAACCTCTTTAGAACCACAGGGTCTTTCTATTGATCTTCTCTTGTCATCTTAGTCACTGCTTCATGCTTCCACACTGTCCAGTTTGGTGGGTAACAGCTTTATGGTAGCCCACAAATCTATAAGCTTCTCCAGGAAGTTTCCAGCTAGCAAATTTAGAGACGATACATTCATACAGCTAAATTTCACCTCAGTGGGAAAATATCAAGTTCATGAATGGCGTAAGACAAAGCACTCTGATGATCAAGTAGGGCAAAGTTAAAATTTCCACTGAATTTAACTCATTGCTGAGCCCATAAAGACAGAAATTAAGGATGCTACATGAAACTCACATTTTGTAAACAGATTAAATGAAGCACACAAAACTAGAAAGTAATTCAGAAAGCAAAAAATACCCCCAAAACAGAGAAAGAGAGTGAGTGTTTTAAAAATGTACAGGCTGCTCTACTGCAAAACACATTCTTCCAATGTAAGAGTAAAGAGACACTAAAGAACTGAAGCTCTTACTCAAAACCAGCACTTTTTTTATTTCCTTTCAATTTTATATAGAGAAAGTGCTCCTCTGAGATGACATTTAAAACTCTTAAATGCTTGGCATTCTGACATTTAAGAAAATACCATTTTCTCAAGATTTCCTTCTTGGTACAAAAATAAGACATTCTGCATCACCCCAATGAATGGGTAAGGCTGCTGGTATTTGTTTTTAAGGTGACATATCACAGAATATTCTACAATTTATTCAACTTACTTTCTTGAAGGAACCAAAACACTGAGTTAGTGTCCTCCAGAACATAGCCCTGTAATCAGATCCCTAAATGTTGCCATGAAAAAGCCACACTTTGGTTTAGTTAGATCATTTTTTCTCTTTCAGCCAGATTGCAGAGTTTCTACCTCCTTCTCTACCATCTTTCTATTACTACTACCTCTAACATGAAGACCACCTCCTCCGAAACATTTTCCTTAACAATGGAAAATAACTAAAGAACACGAAAGAAGATTTAATATTGAAATCCATGACAGACCATGTTTCAAATGGTCTCCTCTTTAGCCACCCAAATCGGGGAGGGCATTAAACTAAATAAAAACCAGAAAAGCCATTGCTCAGTACTATTGCACAGATAGTGCTTTGTGAGCCTTCCCACAGGCTACCTAAAAGAATGCAGATGGATAGCAAAATCAAAATGAGACAGTGAAACATAACAATGATGTGCCTGGCCAAGGCACTCTTGACTACTCACAGAGGAATCCTAGAATACAAGTCTATTTTGCTGCAGAAGCAAATGGAAAACTATTTACTGACAACACAAAGATTTCTCACTAGAGAAGGAAAAATTTCAGCATGAAGATAGTACTTTCTTTCGAAGGAGAACAGCTACGGAAAACTTATGTTTTCACAGCCTGCCCTGTATGTACAGGGGATCTGCAGTGGAACTATGGGACCCAAACACCAAGGTACCTGGTGGTAGGGATGACACAGCATTATCCAAATCCAGGCATACCTCAGTAGCCTTCAATAATCTCAGACAAGTTGAAAAACATCCATGAATTTCTTTGAATTCAGTAGCCGGGGACAATGAGACAAAGAGGGAACATACCAGAAGCACACAGCTCTGAAATATGTTGAGATTTATAGTGCTGTAATAGTTGTCATACTTCAGATATTTGAAATAGAGCCCAGGCTACTGCAAAACTTTGGAGGTGGGTAGGAAGACATCCCAGGTGATGATGCAGAGGCAGCGGGCTGTGATGTGTGCCCACAGGCAGGCAGATGGAGAACACCAGTCAGTGCTTCAGGGAGGTGGTGCAGGTGGAGGAACCATCTCACCTGCCCACTTGCCCTGAGTCAACACCTCGTGGTCAGTGCTTGCCATGCCGCATAGTGAGGACAAGACAATGCTTAATGTCCAACAATCCAGCTCCACACTAAAGGGCATATAGGATTGTGAAAACAAGAATATACAGACTGTGGATTTATGTTTTGGTTTAGCTGGAAATTTCTTTTTTTTTTTCTTCTTTCTTAACTTTCACACGCAGGTACCTCCACACAGCAATGAACGAACACTCCAGTGATGTAATTAATGTCTGTCTTGATTAAAAGCAGAACACTGTGCTCAGCTCACTAAGATTCATGCAATTATATCTAATTCAGGAGTATTCAGACAGCTGTTAGATATTAAAGAAAATGTTCACTAATTGATGAATGCATTATTAATCCCCATAATACTGGAATTTATACAAACACACACACTCACAGTATTTCTCTTCTCTATATCCATTCGTTTAACTTGGGAGCAGAAAAAGACTATCCAAATTTCCATGGGTAAAATGAACAACAAAATAATAAATAGCAAACAGTTCAAAACTAAATTGTCATTTGAAAAACATTTGTTCACACTACTCATCCAGTGCTTATGAATATATTTAATGCAAGTCAAGATCAGTATGTTAAGCCCTTCAAACAAAACCAATCTAACACTGTCATAAAAATAAATCCATTATTATTCAGTATCATTAAAAAAATAGAAGAAATCTCATGTTGTTCTTAGTAATGCTGAATTGCAATTTTTAAGGGGAGGTTTAGACTGGATATTAGGAAAAATTTCTTTACCAAAAGGGTGATCAGGCACTGGAACAGGCTTCCCAGGGAAGTGATCGAATCACCATCCCTGAAAGTGTTCAAAAACCAGCTGTTAGTGACATGGTTTAGCGGTGGACTTGGCAGTCCTGGGGTAGAGGTTGGACTTGATGATCTTAAGGGTCTTTTCCAGCCTAGTTGATTCTATGATTCTGAGAAACTGTTATATTTTAGAAATCATTAGTTCACAACTTTCTAAAATTATGCCCTAAGCACACAAGCAATTTTTATGATTTCATCATCTCAGGAATAGCAACTTCACTAATGATTTGATATTGTAATCTTCCAAGAAATCCTTCAGATTCAAGAAAGCACTATCTGACAAAAGTGTATTGTGCAAATAAACAAACCTGAGAAACAATGCCACTATTGTTCTGGCACAGTTTGTCAAAAGTGTCTTCTTCAATAGTTACTACACTACCTAAACACCAGCCACACCATAAAATACAGAAAACACTACTACTATCTATATAGTAGTGCTGTCTAATGCCATTTATTATACCTCCTCTTCTGTAGCAGTGCTCAACCTAGATTTAACTCTGACCTTACTCTGAGTTGGAAGCATCTTACAACTGATAACATTCAGTGCAAAAGGTTATAAATATCTTTGAAATGTTACAAAGCAACAAAAAAAACCTGAAAAACGTCTGTGTCTGCCTTCATGGGATAAAGGACCAAAAAAGGGCAGAAGACAGTTTTAGCTTTTGAAGTTCACCTTTAAAATACAGCTGCACAACATAATACAGTCATAGCTGCAGAGTCAGGTTTATTTTAAACAAATGCACAAGTCCAGATTCCCTAGATAAATACACAGAAAGGGAGTTTAACAATAGCTTTTAGCCATATATAATTTCCATGGGGGGGGGGGGGGCACTGTTTTGTTTTTTTGTGTGGGGGGGGGGGGGGGGTCACTGTTTAGTTTTTTTGGTGGTGGTGTGTGTTTTTTTAAAAAATCTACAGTACTGGAGTTGCCAGGTACCAGTGCAGTCTCTTCTGAGAATTAAGGACTCCAAGGAGTTTCCTATGTGCTTTAGGATGCAGGAAGGCCCCAAAATCTCTTCTTTCTTAAGCCATGCTTTCCACTGGAAGCTGGAACTGCCTTTGAGGTTGCTGAAGTACTATCTTTGGTAACTCTAGTACAGTGCCAAAGTTCAAGAATAATATGGAAGCTTTCAGTGACATGAAATTAAAAGCAGATTTTCTTAATGGTATTTCTCTTCTAGTAATTTTTTTTATATAATTCCCTATCAAAACCAAACACAATACAGAACTGAAAAGTAGTGCTATAAAAGCAAGTAAGATTGTCTGACTAGAGTATCAGTTCAATACCACATCCTAGCAGTGGATTTCTAAATTCATCTTTTGCTGTGTGAAGTCTTTCCTGTGTTCTGTATTTCTTACATCTCTGCAAACATCCCCTTTGTTCTCAGATTTCTCTTAATGTATTTTCATACTGCAAATTTACATCTCTACACTTGAAAAAGGAACGGAGACCAGAAGGCACAACTATAGTTGCAATCTGAAACCACAGATTACACCTTTTAAACTGTGTAACAGAAAAAGAAGGAATACCGATGACATGGAAGGAGTTCAGAGTGTTTCATTTCCAGCAACTTAAAATACTAAGCATAAAGTCACTTCAACATAGCTCATTGGTCTATAACTGGAAGTTCAGAAGAATGGTTTTGTTTTGCCTTTTAAGTAGTCCTGTCCCAGAGATCACAATAAATCTAGCCAAACTGATTGTATCGAAAGAAAATACTGACAACCTACTTTAACATTGTTTCTGAACACTGAGTCCTATTGTCCAGATATAATAGCAGTATGTAACTGCTTTCTGTCTTTGATGTCAGTGATTTCACTCAGGTGTGTTGAAAACAGCAAAGCTTTTGTTGTCTTGCTAAAGACAAGCAGGAAATACCAGTAAAAGATGAAGAACTGCCAAAGAAAAGCAAGTAAGAGTGAGGGAGAATTTCAGTGAGAATCGTAAAGTGGGCAGCATCTTCCAAATCACTCTTACAGATGGAAATCAAGCAGCATGAGGCAAATGTACTATGACTAAAGGTACTTTATTGCTATGCTTTCAACAAAAAGAGAAACAGAAGCAACAAACCCCCAAAAGAAAAAATTCAAAGAAGCCCGCCCTCATTTCACTTCCAAGCCTTTCTATAGCCATTGTACTTTCTATGTGAAAATGAAAAGCAAACACCTTATTTACTGCCATACAATTGTATGTTATTAAACTTACCTAAACCTGTGTGGGTAAGTTGTTCAAACAGAGTCCAGCTATGGTCATCAATGTAGTGGTTCTTCAGTATCAAGAGCTGACATACATCCCTGGCTGTTATATCACTTGGTACTTCCAAAGCTCTGCTCGTATCATCTTCACTATACACTTTAATTACCTGTGATAAATAAAAAAGCTAAGATATCCATAAGTTTAACCTTTGATTCAGTTAGTCCTAATACATTCCTCTCTCATGACTGAGACAAGAACCTATACACATAGGATGCAATACTAAAGACAGCCATTTCTCTCTAGTGCAATGGTGTAATTGAGAACGAAACAGGTGAGTAAAGCATATCCCACTTTGAAATTTGGCTGCTGGACACCTTTTGCCACATGATATTAGAAAGATTGTTGCATTCACTTAAAAAAGTATAAATAATAGAGAGGTAAATAAACCTGGTGAAACCATACATTCTTACATAAGCTAAAGAAGAAACCAGAGGATAAAAAGTGAAACTCAAGAATTCAATGACTGCAGAACTGTAAGATTTGATACAGAGCTAGTTCAGAGAACAATCAGGTTCAAGACGCTCATAATTCTATAGACAATAAAATGAGGAAATGCTACAGATGTGCTTCAGATTTTGACAAGCAAGAACTGAAACTATGAGTTAATAAAAAGACATATAAACATACATAAAGAATCAAAAATATCACACATGGGAAAGAATTACCATCATATGAGGACCAGAGAAGTAAACAAGATGTTGTAGAAGATGCAGATGCAAAAAATCTTATTACAAGTACGCAATTTTGTTCACGTTCTATCAGTATTTTTTCCAAGTTTCTTTATTCTACGGGGGCGGGGGGAGGGGAGGAAGAGGAGGCAATACAAACTTTCATGAGTTATCCTGTCATTTTCACTTTTAAATGTTAGTTAAAAAGTTATTCTTCTCCACTGGTACATATTTTAAGAGTCCTGAAGAACAGGTGTCCATTAAGTGCTCGAAGAGGTGAAACTAAACTTGCTGATGCTTAGTTTCAAATGAAAAGGCTGAGGAAGTCTTATTTCATATTGACTGACTGAAAGAAGGCATGACCAGTTAGGTATTTTTTCTGTATTTTCTTTCTCTGAAGGAGAATTAATCAAACGGATCAGATAAATCTGTGAACTGGATGGAACTGATACAAATCACAGTGACTATGTCTATTAAAGTCAACACAGAAGGGTTGGGTTTTTTTGGTATAGGAGTAGAAAATAATTTCATATTCCTGACAGCAGTCAGGAAACTCAACACTCCATTAGATTTCCTCTATTTTGTCTTTTTTAAAAGTAGACAAAATACAAACAGTGAAAAATATTGAAGCTCCTCACACAAGGATCAACTCCTATCTGTGGTATTATATGTGGAAATAGTAAGATAGTTTCCAGAATAAAATAGATGTTTGAGATTATAAACACAGGCAGGTAAACATGAGCAGTAGGAATAGAAGATCAGATGCAACATTAAACATGCCATAAAAGTCTTCCAGGTACTCAGAAACACACTAAGTGATCAGGTCTGGTATGCAGTACCTTGTATTTTCAAACAAGCATTTTCACTGAAAAGCCACTCAGTGTCATGAGATTGGGAAGTAACTACATGTATTAATTCTCAAGAATCGGATTTATTCCCCAATATTTACATTTTCCAGTAGTGTGAAGTAACAGTGTTATTCGTTCTCTACAAAAACAATGAAGAGCGTGAATGTCCATCCCCAATGCAGTGCCTGCTGTGTACTGTGCCAGTGGAAACACTAAGCAGCTCACTTGCTAGTGACAGTGACCACAGCAGCAAGGAATTCAGCACAGGTTAAGCTACCCTGCCTGTGCCAAAGCACAGACAAACTCAAGACAAAGAGCATCCAAGACGTTTTTAATTTATCCCAAAAATCCTCCTCTCAGTTTATTCAATTCATCCATATTCATCTGAATACATCACACACCTTACCCGAACTTTATACACAAAACCTAAACACCGTTGTAAACCCTTCATTAAAAAAGACACAAATTCTTAAAGACAATCAAACATGTTATTGTCAATCAGTCCTTAATTTACTACCTTACTAAACACATGCTGATTTCAAGCATTTAATGAACAATCAGCAGTGTATTGTTGCCCTAACTTGTTACAGCAGCTCCTGCTGTTTTGTGCTGAAGTTGGTAGGCAAGCGAGCATAAAGCTTCAACTTTATCTCCTGCCACCTGCTTCTCTCCCATTAACTGCAAAAATTCTCCCCTGACCTCCCCGACAAATCAGGTCAGCTCACCCATGCTTTCTAAACATCAGAACAAGGAAAAAGGACTCCATTTGAAAACCACATAGTGATTAAAGCACCTTGATGGCCTTACTCCCCTTCAAAATCCTGCTTTTCTCTATGGAACTACATATACGGCAGTTCTGTTACAAACTTTGGCCCTATGTATTAAATCAGCATGAAGTCCATGCTGATTTGGTTTAGTATTTCAGCTAGTAGTGATGACAGCTCAAGACTTCCACCCAAGGTTCAGTCACCCTTGCCACAACACTAATCTCCAGGATACAGCAAACATTAAAAGTGGTGAAATCTCTCTCTACTTACGAATCAACCACCTCAGAGCAAGAGTCTTCCTGCAAAAAGAGGCAGACCTGGAGAAAGCAGATTCAAAGTTTCCACAGGCCTAAGCTACATCCCATTACTAACATCCAATACAAAAGGCAAAAAGACCACATCAATATTGAATTGAATGACCAATACCACCAAAGCCGCCATGGTTGACAGCTACGCTTGGTTTTCTAAGGTGTGTACACTTTGGCAGCATTCCCAAGTGGGACCAGTTAGCAATGCAGCCTGCTTGCAGTAGGGTCTTGTTCCACACACACAGACACACCAAACTCCTGCTCAAGTCTCACAGGAATCATGTTTTATAGTCCATGAATTATTTAAAATCCTGCAGTATTTACAGAGATTCAAAGATGAAATTAAAAGAAGCGTCTAGCATGCTGTTCTGCAAATGAGGTAGAGGGCTGTACAGGTGAGTAGACAAAACAGCATGCCCATCACCTTAAAACATGTCCTACTCTGGGCAGCAGTGAAGGTCAGGGACAGCTTCATTAGCCTCTTCAGTAAGTCTGTATGAGGCTGAATATAAAAAGATTTTACAGGCTAAAGTGCCAGAAAGGAGAGAGGCAATATAGAAGGGGAAAGAAAAGGACAGAATTAAAGCAACTTTCCCAGTATAAGACTAGATGATCATGGTAGGTCCCTTCCAACTGTGTTTCTCAATCTCTCATAGAGACAGGGTGAGAATCCACGCCAGCGCCCTGGCTAGGGACCCTGCAAGAACGTACTAGCCACTACAGTTTTCTCCAGGTACTCAAGTTAGTGTGCTTGTTTTACAGCAAGAGCACGTACAGCCCATGCTGAGGCCCTTGACGGACGATTTTTACAGAAATTCTTTTTAAAAGGGTTAAGGGTCGCACTGGAGATGACTACACTCTTATTGCTGAGGAAATAGAAAAAGACTTTTTAAAATGCTGAAGACAGCAGCACAAGTCATGATAATGAGCTGCCTGTGGCCATTCAACTCAGGGAGTGGGAAGCCTTGGAGGTGGCCTTGGACTACAGGAGCACAGCAAAAACAAAACAGCACAACAAAAAAAAACAATGGGAAAAAAATCCACCCAGAGTTTATATTCTCTGTGAGTATTTTCACTTGGCTTTGTCAGTATAGTGAAATAAATCCTGCGCAAGTCTAGAACAATGGATCACCACAGCTTACAGCTATGACATGTTACCTTATAAAACACAAATGCTGTGCCCTTTTTCCCTTCCTTCAAGGGATTCAAATACAGCTGGAGAAAACAGACATCTAATAGACCCTTCTGAACTTCTGCTACAATTTGAGTTTAATGAATTGAATGTGATGGTGTAAATTTAATCAGTTAGAGTGACCTTTGAGGGGTTTTTAATTAGAAAATGTTGCTCATTCTGTGCTTTCTGCTGTGTTTGAAGCAAAGTCTCCTATAGGATTTGCTGGGAATGTATTTGTTCCAAGGGGAGTGGATCAGATGAAAAAGGATAAATTCAAAATCCCTTTTTTCCTTGGAAATATGTTGCAATAAATACTTCTTTTCCCCAAAATAGGGGATGCTCCAAGAATTAAAGGGTGGCGGAATCATGCTAAAGATGCAGTTACGTTCACCTCCCACAGAGATGAGGAAACCTGAGTGACCACTTTTTTATTTTTATTAGCAGTTACCATCATGCATTGGGGTGTCCAGTCATCCC
>NW_009915158.1:0-4101 GCF_000696875.1 Nestor notabilis | reverse complement strand
CTCTTTCCCCTGAAAATTTGACTGAGAAGTAGCACACATGAAAAGACCTGCTAATTGAGAAGATGTCATCACCATTTTCGTTACTACCACTCTCAAGCTTTATTCGAGTTATTTAACTTCCCTTGACTACATCTTTCAGTAGAAAGTTTGAAAAAGTTGTTTCAGTAGTATTCAAATCTTCCCTTTCCTGTATATTTTATAAATATAGGGAGATTTTAGTTGTTCCCAGAACCAGAAAAAGAAACTTCTCAATAGCTTCCATTTAAGCCAGTGGAAGTAAGAAATCAGCAGCTCTAAGATCTTCTTATAAGAGGAAAGCACCAAGCTGAGCATGACAAGCATTAATCACTTACATTGCCTATTGAAGCAGGCAAGGAGGTACGGCCTTCCTATAAATCCTCTTTCCATTCTTCAGTATATTAAAAATCAGCCAAGATCCCAGAAGTAAATGCAATGCATCTTTATCCCTCCAAAAAATTATTTTGTTAAGAAATGTTGCTTCAAAATAAAATATATTGTTTCACTAATTGTCTGAACTCAGAATGTAAAATCAATGTTAACAAATATAACCTAGTATTTAACACAGAAAAGGAAAAAGGAGACTCTAGCTTTTATACTAGAAAATAATCAGATGGAGAAAAAAAATCAGAAACTGTTTAAAAGAATAAGCAAAAGAGCACATGAGGCAATCAGTGTGGGAGGAGGGAGGAGCAATAGAAGGCTGGACTCCCCCAAGTCTTCTTCCACACTCAATCATCATCTCCACTACAATAATTAAATAAAACGTTTCATAGACTTTTAAGAGAGGGTGTCCAAGTCTGATTCTCCAGAATCTTCAAGCCATCTGTTTTGAAAGTTCCAATCTGCAGAAACAGCACAAACATATGGAAAGACCATACCCTGCACCGAGGAATTTCAAATTTCAAACTAATTCCTAATATGTGAAAGAAGCCAGGTAAATCCAACAAAATAAGAACCACATGGAGTCCATATTTAGGTGCCTACATCAAAATGGCTTGACATTTACATAATTCTTAATGCTCCCTTACAGCCATTAAGGCAGTATGGATAACCAATAATCAGCCACTTAAAAATAATAAAAAAAATCAGGCCACTTTTACTTATAAAGATACAAGCAACTAAGTTTGGCTTATCATTTCTACAATTATTTTTCCCCCATGAATAAAACATAGCACATTTTGTACTTACATTACAATTTCAGTCACATTTGTGTTAAATGTAGAGTTATTGTATGCAAAACCAGCCCTTAAAAAAGTCTTACACTCCAGGGTGCCATACTTCCCCTGAGATCCTGCCTGATGGTGTGCTAACCTCTGTCTTTAGTGTTAACTAACAGGCTATTTGCCTGAAGCATTTGTTCTCCAACTTCCAACCTTGCTCCCTGCTAGACAAAGTTTTTTGCTGATTGATATTGGCAGAGGGTATAGGAATACGGAGTGTATTTGAACTACAATGGAAGCACCTGGAAATTTCTAGCATTTTGAACTATTTTATGTCTTCTAGCAATAGTCTGTCTTGATTTTAGAGTGAATTAGCAAAATTGTGCATCCACAAAAATATTTGAGGGCGGTATAACTCACAACTAGTTAAAAAAACCAGTGTGTTAATCAAGTTATAAAGTTTACTGTCTTCATTACCAGGTGTGAATGCAAGACTTCTCCTTTAAGTATCCCTGCCTACAGTTCAAAGGCCAGCTTCCAATATCTCCTTCCAAGAGGAAGATTTCCAGGCCAAAAAAACCCCAACCCAAACCAAAACAAACCTACAGTGCATATAATAGTAAACTGCAGCTGCTCATTGTAAAGCAACTCTTTTCTCAATCGACACAACAGGAGTTTTCCAAAATTTGTCCTGTACATGTGTCTGTGAGCCTTTACTCACGTAAGACCACTGACAAGCTCGATTTCTCTAGCAGTTCATTGATTTCTTGACTCAAAACACAACTTTTGTTTTAGACGTAAATACTCTGTGAGAAGGTATTCAAATAAATAACTAATTTCATTGTAACAACATGTGCACATTATCAACTAAAACAATTTCTATTTATTTTCTGGGCACTGCAGCAGCTGTCTATATTACATAGCTCACACAGTTACTTCCCTCCCCCAGACTCTTAGTCCTGTCTCTGTGCTCTACCTAATCCAGCACAAGATTGACCATCCCATGAAAAAGGAACTAAATAGCAATGTGAAGAAGTAACAAAAAATATCTGAGATTAGCTATAGGAAAAATGCTAGATTTTTTCCAATCCTCCAAGTTTTAAAATACATATTTGACATCTGACTTTGTGCAAGTCAGTATTAGTCCCTCAGTTTCCTTTTTGTAAAATGGGGCAGGGGAACTGAAATGTGTTTCTGTACAGCAGGGTAACAGATTGAACTCATTAGGATTTATAAAGCACTTAGACTTCCTCATAGGACTACTGCTTTAGATGTGTAAATATGCTGTATTATAAAAAGGGAGGTTAAATTATGCAGATCTCCAAACTATAATAAGCTATGTGCAAAAATATACCACCAAATTTCTTTCAAATGAAGGTTATGACAATCACATTAGATTAGAAAAAAATGGCAGAATGAGGACAAAGCTGACATGCAATCATCTCAAAGACAACGTCAGCAAAACTGAAAAGAAACAAGGTTTGAAAGACAACAGGAAAGTTAAAATATAAATATTATTTAATTGTGAATTTGATACATTCATTTTTTCAATAGTGGCCAGCAGAAACAAAATGTAGTTATAAATAATAATCAAAGAGTTATAGATTCCATTTCTCTGTATAAAACTGAACAAAAGGCAAGGTCTAGAGAAAGCAACTTCCACACTTCAGACACTTAACTCATAGTACAACTACTTCATCATCAGAAAGTGAGATTATTTTTAACTACACAATTACTATATTATAATTGGAGAATTAAGTAACAGGTATGTTGTGAAGTTCAACATCCTGAAAGAAAGAACTGTAGTAATAAAAATGTAGATGAAACATAGAAAGTGAAAGTTACATCACCATCAACAGCCATTACCACAACAAAGGACCACATCAGGAGTAAGAAATGCAAAGGGATGTATAAAACTAAAAACCACAATTCATTCCTTAAAAAGAATGCACATTATTTATAAGAAAAGGTGAGGGTGGATGCAACAATCTATTTAAATAGTCTCAAATTATTTTGCCTTACAAGAGATTTTTTTTAGACTACGGGGATTCCACAAAAAAGCAGCTAAAAAGGTATTTCAAGTACAACTAGTAAGATGTGTATGAAAGCTGTGAGGAAATTTCAACATCATTAGCAAAAATTTCAAATAATGTAATTCCGTGGAATAACAGAAATGAAAGGAAATTAGCAGGTTTGCCAAATGATTAAGCAATCAAAGGATCACTTACACAAGATAAACACACTGCAGAGCAGCTAAATGATTTTTCTGCATTAAGTATTCACAATGGATACAAAAGAAAATGTTCTCCCAAATCTACTCTTTACAGGTGAAATAAAATGGCCAGTTTAAATAGAAGGGACGCTGGAAATGAAAAAGCAAAAACCAAATAGTTATCAGAAGGTTACGCAGTCTAAAATTTAAAGAAATGTAAATGGCAAACCTCGTCTATCCTAACATCAACAGAAATGGAGGCCTAGGCTTCATCTATTATGTCATCTGATGTACATAGGGTATAAACGCCTGTTCAGTCCTGAGAAAGAGGAAAAGCCCGAGGGCTATTGCGGCAGATTTTGAGGTGTTGCATTCTGAATTTGTGAGCCACCATTGCCAGGCAGAAAGGTAATAACCTACTAACATTACCTGAATCTTTCTCTTCCTAAAAGAAAATCCACTCTAAAATTTATGAAAATTTTTCCCCATCTTGTTCGTAGCAGTTACTAGAATGGCTTAGATTAATCATCATAGTTCTGAAAAATCTCAGTGGGGTAATGCAGTTCACATTGATTAGTATCAGTAACTTTTCCCAAGTCCTCCAAAAGAAGAGCTATTATGAAAATTAAATGGTTATGGAGTGAAAGGCTGCAAAATAAAGATAAACCTACAATCAAAGAATCATAGAATAGTCAGGGTTGGAAAGGA
>NW_009915157.1:0-213 GCF_000696875.1 Nestor notabilis | reverse complement strand
CTGGGAAACTGCTCACCAGAGACTGGAACAGCAGCTTTCATGGGAGGATTAGCCTTGACCATTGTTCTCCTCTTCAGTTCACAAACCCGTTACTCCAGAACTGAGGTGGGTTTTCTGTCCCACGCTTGCATGTCTTCTCCATGATCCCGCAGGTAAAACCATACGGTGCCTCGTGGTGTGTACCTTCTGTATTTTCTCTCTCGAGCAGTATGG
>NW_009915156.1:6837-7086 GCF_000696875.1 Nestor notabilis | reverse complement strand
GCCGTCCGGAGAGGTGTGTGCTGCTGGCTGAGGAGGAGCTGGGGCTGCGGGAGGCCTCGTGTGCTCGCTAGGCCTCAGCGAGCCCAAACCCTCTCAGCCCCTCGTCAGCTCCAGCTCGGGGTGTCTGCTGCCCTTTGCAGGTCCGAGCGCTGTAAATCGGCAAGCCTCCTTTGAAAAGTGCTTCGGTGAGCGAGGTGTGGTACCGGCTTACAGGCTGGCCGCCCAGGAGGGACCCGGGCAGGGCCTACC
>NW_009915156.1:3200-6809 GCF_000696875.1 Nestor notabilis | reverse complement strand
GGCTGTTTTAAAAGCAGGGTGATAGATGCCAGACATACCTACCGTAAAACGTCTGTTTTGCCCAAAGTGGTCCTGAAAAGTAAGTAAACCCCGAAACTTTGTGTGTATTATGAAATGCAGTGTTGCTATTCAAAACAGTGTGGTCTAATTATCAAAAACTTTTAAAAGGCATTATAAATTTATGGAACAAGCTGCACTGAATTATAGATGAAGGCCTGGGTTTGTATTTCTCTGGCGAAATTAAAAAAGGTAGTTGCAATGAAGCTTACTGGCTGGAAGTTGCATAAGGAAAGTTTTGACAATCATCATACGCTGTGATAGGCCTACTTCTCTGTTCTAGTTGCTGTAACAGCAAATTCCAGTAGTGGCAAACTTAATACATAAATTCTTTTGTACTTGAAAACATGTAAACACATTGTAAATATTAGTGAGGTGGTAAGGCATACAGGACACGTATTTATTACGCCTGGCCTTCTCAGGTGTTTGAGTTTTGTTGGGGTTTTTTTTACTGTAAATGATTTTTTCTGTGTTTACTGTCTCTGGAAACAGCAGATTTGAAGTTTTGTTTAGTTTTAGACCTCTAGTGTGTTTGCAAAGCAGAATATGAGATGGTATAATATTCATTATAATACCACCGCAAAATTTTACTGATTTAAAATTTTGTTTCTACACATATGTAGTCTGAAAAGTTCAAAAGTATGCACATTTTGGTGGTCAAATTTTCACTCATTCGGAGAATAGATAGCTAAGTGAGTAACACTTGCATGTTTGCCATTCTGTAGGATAAATATTGTTTCATTAATATCTTGATTATAGGTGAAAGAGAAATCAAGCCCTCAGACTTTAAGTAATGTGTAATGAGAACTAAGGAGGTAAAGACCTTTTTCAGAAAGATGGAGTTTGAAATAACCTGTGTTAGTCATGCGAAACAAACAGGGATTTTGCCCTAGGTGCTCAGGAGGATCCATGCTCAACTGTGAAGCTGAATTGCCTGCACAGAAGAGAGGCTGCCAAGCCCATTTAATGTGCAGCTTACAGTATTTGTATTTACAATATCCCATATTTACAGTTTGTGCTTATATCCATGACCTGGTTTGGAAAAGTGAGTAAGAAATGCATGAAAGTCCTGTGGTGAGTTTGCTCTAGATTCCATTGTGTCTTTTAGGAATTTAGAGAATGTATGTTCAGAAACCATACAGGACGCAATTAGGGCTTGCTGTCAGAAAAGGGATTTTCCAAGTTTGTCAGTACAATAAAATCTGGGTTCATGCTGGTTTTAAAACTTATCTTAAATTGTCAAAATTAAGATAATGAAAGCACATTCCCTTGTTGGATGATAACTTCAGGACTTTCCTTTTTTCAACTATTTTCGCTGATGGAGGTCATAAGTTTTTCATAATGTACTTGTGGAATATTAGAATACATGGGCTTCTAAAATCTTCCATTGGTAAAGCAAGTGTAGAATAGATAAGTTTCTATGGACAGTATTCCTTATGTTGTTGTTACTCTGCAAACCCTGGCTGATTACGTACAAATACTGAAGACCAGTGCTGTGAGACATCAGCCATATGTCTGTGGGTTGCCAGGTGTATTTGAGCACAATTAGGAACTTCTTTGTTACTGGTTTAAAATATTGATGTCTAGACATAAGCTGGCAGTTGAAAATGCCATATTTCAAAGCTTCTTGGAAAATTTTGTGGTGGTTTTGTTTTGCTTGTTGGTTTGTTTTTTTTTTAAATATAGTGATGCTTTTTTTCATGCTTTTTTAGACTGCTCTCATAATACATGTATTTGTTACTGCTTATGTGGTGAAGGTCTGTTAATATAATGATAGCTTTGTGTACAGCCATGAAAAAAAACCCTCACAGCAGCTTCAAGCTTGGGACTCAGTTTTCAGATTTGCCCACTTCATTTACCTGAGTAATCCCATTGACAGTAGAGAATCTCACAGTTGTAAGGGCAAGAGTGACATGGCTTGTGTTTTAGGAGTGTTCTGGAAGTGTAGGGGTTTCTAATGTTTTGCACTATTTATTCATCAGTGATTTTTCTCTCCAAACACTTAGGGTACTGTGTTGATTTGTTTTGAAGAGTGGTGGCTCAAAAGAGAGGGCGCTTAAAGATCCCAAGCATGAGAAAGAGAAACATAAAGGCAAGATATGTGGGGGTGGTTGTAAGATTTTCACTTGCTATGTATATAGGTGGTATTTCTTTGTTTATGACTCTCCAAGATACAGCAAACTGAGAACTTGCTGATCTTTACAGTACTTGTGAAACTGATTTATTCTAAGAAGGGTGATAGCCCAAAATATAAATTGTATCCTGCTACTACTTGGCAAAATTATAGAGAGACTGAAGAGAATGAGCCAGATGAAGAGGTGAGAAGGGGTTAGAGGAATTCATACTTCTCTTTGAAGTCCCCTTGAAACTCTCAAGTTCCTGCGATACTGAGTTACAGTAAGGTGTTGATGTGTTTTGTTTTTTGTTTCTTGAAAGACATTTAAGAAGGGCTTGGGGTAGAGACAGAAATGTAAAAATGAAGACTTTTTTTGGGTTTGGGTTTTTTTCATTTTTGGTCATTCAACACATTGTAAGTAGGCCTCTGTTTGTTTTATTCCTTGGTGTAGAACACCAAGGAGGAATGGAATAGGAGATAAAAATGTCCGTATCCTCAAATCTTCAGCAGCTGGATGGCATTTAGGCTTTGTCACCAGGAATGCAGGGCTTCTCATACTTTGCTTTCTAAATAGTGGATTGTCTGTGTTCCAGTGCTGAGCACCACTGACTCTAAACAGGTATCTTTTGTTTTTATAGCTTGCCTAAAATGAGTTCCACATCACGAATTCTGAAGCTGCAAGTGATCTTTATTTGATGATTGCACTCCTGTAAGAGTGGCAAGGAGTGAGCTGCTATGAAAACAAAACTGTCCTTTCTTTCTGCCCCTTTTTCACTTCTCATGAGGAGAAAAATCTGTGTAAAATATATTTGTACATTTGAAGTAGTTCATAGTACACTTTTACTAGAATTTTTCTAGAGTACTTGCTAACTGTATAACCAAGAAAGTGCTTGAGAAGCATCAGATGTGCAGAAACTAGAGAACTTCACAAGAGATTGTGAGTCTTCTTTGTGGCAGTGTGGAGAGGGATTGTGATTTACATTGCTGTTTTCATCTGTTGGAGAGGTGAAAACACTGCAATTTTTATCATAGAATTCTGTAACTTGTGCAAGAATTGTCTGAATTAGAATATTTATTAGGTTTCAACAATTAAACCTTGCAGTGTGCTTTTCCCTTAGAAAAGAAGGGCACTTTGTTCCTTCCTTTTTTGCTGGAACTTACTTTCTCTTGTCTTGTGAACAGCAGAGGTCATGAAGAGTGAAGATACTGAGGTGGAAGTTGCACGAGCAAGGGGACTTTTATCCTGCCTATTTCCTGGGCATTATGCTAGCTCAGGGCTGCGTGGTAGAACCTCCAGTCACAGTGGAGACTTGGACAAATAGGAGGCATGTAAGATACTGTTCTGGTAAAAGTTAAAGGTAGCAAATACGAGGCAAGCAGAAAAGGAAATAGCATGATGGGAGGTCATCAGAGACTGGAAAACACATTTGGATCTC
>NW_009915156.1:0-3188 GCF_000696875.1 Nestor notabilis | reverse complement strand
CCCCCCCTCCCCCCCCCCCCCCCCGAAATAAGATGTGTTGTGATAGATGAGTAGAGTAACTTTTAGTATTATAAGTCTCTGGTGTCTGAGGCAAGTACAGTTCTGTGTGGAAGTGGTGATTGCAGCTAAAACAGGAAAAAATTCTGAAATGTTTAAACTTCTAGGTGAGTGGGAGGGAAGAAAACTTAGGCAAGACATAGGAGTGTGGTTAGTCTGTCCTTCAGAGAATAATGATGATAAATTCAAGTGTTAGTCCTTATATTTTGAAAAGGATGGATCTTAATTCTGCATTAAGTGCAGATCTCACCAAAGCTGATTTAATGTACAACTAGAGCAACTACCTGATAAATCCCTTCTTTAGGCTGCTGCTTGCTAAGAATGAATTTAATGGAATACCATCACTGAAAGATTCCTTTTCTCATACCTGTCATACCCCTTCTGTTTTCCCTTGCATCTCTCTTGTTTGCTACTAGTGAAGGAGGGAGTGTGGCTTCTGTGTTTTGGGTGGCTTGAAGCTGCTAACTGATTGCCTCAGCATACCTTATGAAATTCTAACCCTAATAAGGAATAGTTACCTAACTATTTTGGAATATCAGAGGAGGGTCCTTTGATGACACTCCAAGGTATACAACTTGAAATAATCCTGAAGTGAGATAGGACAATTATTTCCCCCTCCCTCACTCCCTCCTAATATATTTTTCTGCCTTGTTTCATCCTGTAGTATCATTTGCAGTTTTTTATCCAAATTCCACATAATTTGTTCCTGTCTCCTTGTCTGCTCAGGAATGTGCATATTCCCTGTGAAACTGTCTGGTGTCTCATTCTGGTTTCAGTGACAGGTTGGGAACTGCTTTTACTTAATTGATGTATATTTATTCAAAATAAAACCTGTGATGCAAGTACTGAACTTGCAATGAGAGACTAGCTGTGTCTGAACTTCTGACACCATTTGTTTATCCAGTGTAAAGTAGAATTCTAATATTACAGTGCTAATATAGCTGTGATAGCATCAGACAGCGTTAAAATACATAGTGATTGTGTATGTGGGGTTTTTAACCAGTCTGTCATTGGCTTGGGTCTATGTGTTGTTGATTTTAGCATTAGTGAAAATGGCTATGGTAACTGAGATAATGTATCAATTCTTTATTTTTCTTGGAGTGATAATAGGACTGCTCTGTATCTTTCATCTCAGACCATGTGAAGTCAGGAAAAATGCTACAGAGTATTTGCTTGTGTGTGCAAAGTATGTACAACTGGTTAAAGCCAAGGACTGTGACCTGATCTGTAAAGTGCAGCAAGTGATCTAGACTGTGGTTTATTCAGGCCTTATGTCTGTAGTACTTGTCTACTGGAGCTATTTTGGTAAAACCTGTCTCAGCTTACAAGATAGTATTATTGTAGTTGTCATGCACAACATAAGCCTTCATGAGAAGCTTTACACATGAAAGAAAACAGACTTTTTTTCAACTGAATGGAGCTGAGCTGTTTGCTAGAAATGTTGTCCTACTACAGTATGGTTTAATGCAGGAATACTTCAGAACTATCTTATGTTTTCAGAGCAGGGGAACTGGCTTTACTTTGAAGCAATGGCTGTGAACAAAGTTTTAATTTTTACAGGTAAGGGTCGATGTATAGATCAAATAGGACAAGTTAATTACAACTTCAGAGATCTGTACAGATTAATAGTTCTTGGTTTTCTCCAGTTAAATAACCGTGTTCAACTCTTCTTAAAATTCTATGCTTTGAGCGTTATTAGTGTTATTGGAATAAGATAAGAGGATTTCTCTACTTCCACTTACTAATATTTGTTACATCTAGAGACAAGTTGAATTTTGTGAAGTAGGTTTTGTTTTGGTTTTCTTGCTGCTTTTGTCTTTTTAGCCTAGAAAAATGTTACAAGTATTTGAGATCTCACACTTCTCTATCACACAGATGACTATACTAGAAGAATACTCATAGAAGTAATGGAAAAGATTGAAAAAGGACAAATATACAGTAATATTTCCATGGTGACACCTTTTCAGAAAGGCGCAAACAGAAACAATGCCAAGATTCCACAACTGTTACGCTGGGACATGTGAATTCTTACTACAGCAACGTGAAAGGAAGTGGAAAAGGATTGCAGAGGGTCTGGACTGTCACAGTTCTGTTTACTTGTCCCTCTCTGCCACTAAATAGTAAACTGAACCCAGGAGGTGATTTGGCTGAGTGAATCCACTTGTTTTTAGGGTTGTTCTCCATCAGAATCAGCTTCTTGTTGTCTCACTGAATGGGTGCTAGTGCTGGTGTGAGGCAGGAGGCAAGTCCAGACATGGAAGCAAAAGGGAGAGTGATGATGTAGAAATCAAGACGCAGCTTAAACCAAGCTACCGTGGAACTGTCATGTTAGGTGTTAATTTCTTTTGTTGGCTTTCTCCATTGTTTTCTTGCGTGTGTCTTTGTGTTCACCTTTGCATTGCAGTGAATCAGCAGTACAGCTGTTCCAGCTATTTTGATCCTAAACATGTTTTCTGTCACCAGGAAACCTTTATGGTGTTACAGACTTTTTACTGACTTTTAAAATGTTTGTTACTGTGAAGCTCTTGTTCCAGAAAAATTTCATCATTGCACAGCTGCAGAATTAGAGCCTTGTTTTCAACTAATGTACTGCTGTTGACAGTATGCTTATGAGTAGCTAATTTCTGCCATCTATGAAAGTAGATCAGAAATTCTTTAGTGCAGTTTTTTTCTTTAACTATTCATAAAACACAGTTTAGACTCTGCTGGAAAGTGTCTCACCAGAATGATGGTGTAGTTCAATACTTTGAATGTTTTATTGTCTGAAACAAACTGGAGCCATTTGTCTTCATGTATTTGAGGGAGTCATCTGTATGGACAAACCGACTTGCCCTTCGTTTGAAAGAAGCTGTTAGTGGCTGAAAGAAGGAGTGATACAGTAGTTAAATTTTCCCTTTTGTATTGATTTAGTATTTAGTAGGGTTTTGCTTTGTAGATATAAGGTTTGGGGTTTTTTAAATTGCATATTTTGAGTGTTGCTGAGTAGTGTTGCCCTTCACAGCAACTTTATTTGCAAAACCATTAGTGATGGTGAAGTTCCTACCTGATGAAGTCAATCTCTGGCCCTTGTTTTTAAAAGGATAATGAAAGGGCTTCTTGGGGGAGAGCTTGCTTGCTCTCCCCTTCACTCC
>NW_009915155.1:34801-50589 GCF_000696875.1 Nestor notabilis | reverse complement strand
CCGAGAGGGGGGAGCGGGCGTGGGGCGGCTGCGGGCTTTGACTGAGGCTGACCCATGCATCCACCCAGTTCAGGAGCACAGCGTTTGGTGACTCCACTTGCCACTGTCAATGTTGTGCTCCTATGTCATCATCCTTCTAAACTGAATGGATTTTAAAGGGCAAATTGTCCCATAAGAATCTAGTAAGCTGTGAATAAATTGGAATGTCTGTAACAAGTGTTTCTGTTCATGCTCCAAATAGTGCGTGTTGCTTTGGGATTACAGTGTAAGGCACTTGTGGACTGAACCATTGCTTTTTGCTTTTTTTAAGGCAAACATAATGTTCACCCTTATTTTTATTTTAAGCTTGGAAGAGTCTTTACAGGATGGGTGCAGCGATCTTTCCAGAGCACCCAGGCAGCTACCGCCTCCCAGAACACTTTTGCTGCTGATGACAAGGCTACTAGCCCTGTGGCTAAGGACTGTCTTGTTTGTTCATACAATGAATGGGACCCACTGGAAGAGGTCATCGTGGGAAGAGCTGAAAATGCTTGTGTCCCACCTTTTTCAGTGGAGGTTAAGGTAAACAACCCAACCTTTAGTAGAAAATAATGTGGGCTTTTATCTATAAATCTGTTTAAGCTTTACAGTGCACACAGTGTGGTGTTTACTCTTGAAGATTCTTTCTTCTTTCAAAGTAGTTGTTTCCATCTGTGAAACTTTACAGCATAGCTGTGTTGTGTGTGTGCTGCTGCTTTCCACTTCCAACTGAATTAGTGGATTTAACAAGTCAATAGTAGAATCTCTAGTATGTGCAGTCTGCTCCAGTAATAGAGCCTTGATGCTATCAAAGTACACAGTATAGCTTTTGAGATAGTTGGTAGGACTGCTGAAAGTTTAATTGGGCTCAAAACTGCATAGGGTTACTACTTAAAAAAAGTGCAGTTTTCTACTTAGTAGTCTGAGAAGATTGAGTTTTATAGCTGCAGACTAGCAGGTAGTTGATAATGTTAATTATTTATTATTTTTGTTTAAAATATATAGCAACTACAGGGAGCTGCTTGTTAAAGAGAATTGTTTCCTTACAGCACACTCTGGAGTTTTTCTTAAATGCTGCTACACTTTCTTGGGTACTCTCAGATAGTTGGTTAAAAGGTGCATTGAGATTATAAAGGATCTCTTCTGTGTTCCGGTACTTTTTGAAATGTCTAAATGAGTTTTACATATGCAAACAAAGGGGCCTGAAATCTCAACCCTGAATTGGTATAAAGTAGATTTCCCAGCTATATACCCTCTTCCTACTTATTCAGAAGGTAGGAAACATGAGTGGTGTGATGGTGTTAACTCTTTCTCTGTCATGAATTTAAGATTCTGCCATTGTATTCGTGCAACACAAGTGTAATTTCTCAGGTTTGGAAAAGAACAGTACTAGAGGTGTGTGGCAAAGAGGGGAGCTATACCTCTTATGAACTGATGAAATTCAAGTATGTCATGGCTGGCTCTGAAAACAAAGCTCTAGCTTTACTCCTTAGGACAAACTTGTCTCATTAGCAGAACAGGCTTCTGTAAGAATGCTAGGCACTTCATGTGATCTGCACGTGACTTCTGAACAGCTGGCAAGTCTGAGGTGATCAAATTACCCAAGACCTCACTTAGGAAAAAAAAGAACAAACTCCTTCAGGAAGGATGAATGAAGAATGAATTCCTTCAGGAAGGACGCTGGCTGAATGAGTAGGACTCTGGTAGAAGGAAGGACTGACAACTTGCTCCTTTTCCTGACCCTTGTTTCTGACCCCTTCTGCTACTATTCCAGAAGGGCTCTGCATGCACTTGTTCCTCTGTCATGTTAGTGTTAGCAGAGACCCATCAAAACTGCTGGTTTCGTAGTTCATAAATCTGAATGATGTACTTCCAACAATACACTGAACTGAAGCATCAGTGTTTACTTTGATTATGTGCAGATTTTCTTAACCATGAGAACCAGGACCTTATTTTGAATTAGTTTTTGAGAAGACCATCACAGGATTTCAAGAGCAGAGGATTTAGGCCTGTAAATGCTGTACTTGCTTTAGTCCAACCCTGACAGGTGAATTTAGTATCTCTTAGATTTTATAGACTGCTGCTGTACCTGAAGTGTGTCCCTTTCTAGCCTGCAAGCCATGTTACCTGTACTTGGGATGGCTTTAGAATTCCCCATGTCACCACTGTGATGGTACCAAAGAGGTTTTAACAAGGTGATTACAGATGTATGTGCTTTGGAGATGAGCTCAAGGTGGTTTTCATTTAAAAACATGTTTGCTACTATTACTAACTAGCAGAGTCTATGGCGTTTGCTATGTTTGCTGTATTTGTACGGGTCTAGTGTAGTAAGGACCAAATCTTCCATGGCCACTTGGCAATACCAGCTGAAGTGTAATGTAGTCTCTTGGTTTTCATGTGTTATTTGATAATAATTATGCTTTTTGTAGGGCTATGGCTAAGGAGGAAAAAAGACCTCTAGAAATATTTATTACCTTATAATAGTATTTCCATCAGTACAAGCAAGTAATATAAGCTACTGATGCTTCTATATCAAAAAATAGGAGGAAATGAAATATCCTGAAAATCCCATCTAAAAGTCAAACCTAACTTGTAAGTGGGAATGAAATGTGTATTTCTCCACACTGCAGAATAGCTTTCCCTTCTTTCCTGGTGTTCCTCAGAGGATGTTTTGTCTTGGGCATCATGCCACATGTACAGTCTGCTAGCAGTACTGAAGCTGTCTCATAGTTCCATGACCCTGCTTAGCACATACAGCTGAAATTAACTTTGTTACTGAATGTGTTTGTGCAGACCTCAGCCATTCACAACTAGTCTTAACACCTGCATTTCTGTAAGTTTAATGACTGGACACATACACATAAAACATCTGAGTGAAACCTTGCCAATAGTGTATATAAATAGACGTAGTAGAACAAAAAATAAAGACAGCAGAGTGCTACCAGCGAAGGAATCCCAACCAGGAATAATTGAGCATTTATCTGAAGCATTGTTGCTTTTCCCTTTTTTCTTTCCCCCCCTCTCCTGCCCCTTTATTCTAGAAGAATCAGCTGGACCTTAACAATTCTTAGAAACTCTTCAAAATATCACTGGAATCAAATATAAGGCACACTATGACATGTTAAGGTTGCAACACATGTAAAAATAATGGGAAGTCGGTGAAAGAAAAACAAGAAACTTTGAACATTAAGAATTGTGTCTTACACATTTATTTCACTCTACCAAAATAACTGATGCTTATTCTTTGTCACTTACCCGTCCTTTGTTTTAGGCCAATACACATGAAAAGTATTGGGGATTTTATCAGAAATTTGGAGGCCAGAGCTTCCCCAAAGACCATTTAAAAAAAGCTATTGCTGAAATTGAAGAGATGTGCAATATTTTGGAAAGAGAAGGTGTCATTGTCAAGAGGCCTGATCCAATTGACTGGTCTGCGAAGTATAAAACACCTGATTTTGAGTCTACAGGTAAATGTACTTCCCTTGTTGAAGGACTTGTTTGTTTAGCTTTTTTCTAAGACATTTTGGATGTCATCTAGTCTGTCTGTCTTGTTGGAGCAAGATTATTACCAGTGCTAGATGAAGTCAGTTATGGCTCTTTGTAGCTGTGACTTGGAAAATCTCCAGGGATGGAGATTCTGCCACCTGGCTTGCTGACCTTTTAGTGCTTCATGGATTTCCTCATGAAACTAATTTTCCTAATGCCTAACCTGAACTTCCCACACCAGCATCTGTTGCTAGACTCCCTTGCTATGTTTTTTCTGCCATTATGAAGCAGAGGCTTGCAGACTGTGGATGGATTTCATCTAGCCATGAACTTGTGAGTGAGGCTTTGTAGCAAAAGTTGCAATTATTTTAAACAAAAAAATCCATTTGAAAACCTACTGAAGAACATGAGGACCTCAAATTATGTGCTGGTTTCCCTATTTTGCTAGAGATGCTTTTTGCCATTCTTTTGGATAGAGGTAATAGTAGAAAGGAGGGTGAAATGTGAATAAGCTGAAAGAGCTGAGAAGAGCATACTTGTCTCGTAGGTTGATGGCCTTTGTTCTTTCAGGTATGTATGCTGCCATGCCAAGAGACATTCTGTTGGTGGTGGGAAATGAAATCATTGAAGCACCTATGGCTTGGCGTGCTCGGTTCTTTGAGTACAGAGCATATAGACGAATAATCAAAGATTATTTCAACCAGGGTGCTAAGTGGACAACTGCCCCCAAACCCACAATGGCAGATGAGCTCTATGATCAGGTATTGTTCTCATTTTGCTTCGGAAGTTCAGTTCTGGTTGTATAGAAATTTGTTGATAGATTCAATCTGCTATCTAGGTTTCACAAGGTGGGATGGGACACGAGCACAAAACAGATCTGGAAATGTGTGGGTTTTCTATAGCATGCCATAGTCTGTAGCCTTTCCAGCTGAAACTGAGTGTGTGCAATTAGGGAATAAGAAACAGGAAGTTGTGTCTATTGAATTTGAGTCTGCTTTGAATTGTTTTGATAACTGGCTGTAACCTAGCATTACTAAGGCGGAAGGAATGCTATAAAGTTATCACAGAGCACTTTAAAGAATTAAGATTCCCTGAGAATGTCCATGTGTCCTGAATGTATTAGGAAAGTGGGAAAGAATACATATTTTGTCACAGAAAACCCCCTCATAATTTTTGTTCTGCATGGTATTAGTATTGTGAAATTTACATGAAAGAAATAGTGGAGGATCTAAACAGTATTTACCTTCCAAATATTTAATTAAATATTTTCTCAATTTTTTGCTTTTGTCGTAACTTTGAGTCAAACAATTTTGTTTGTTCCCCAAATGCATTGGGACCTTGGTAAGAGCATCTATATTAAGTAAATTAAAAGCATTTGTGGAATGATTATAAGTTTCTGGGAACAGTGATATTTTATCAATGATGCAAAGAAATCTGTTAAGTTACTTTGGAGTAAGCTGTCAGTATTAGAAAACTACCAGAGCCTGTTCTAAAGCATGGAAACTACTTATCCAATAGTTGTTGTTTGTACCAGTTTTTTACACCTCATTTGTTCTTAATTGCATTGTTTCATTCTAAAATCTACTTAAATTCTTGAAGATCTACCTTCCAGTTTGAAGTAGTGCTCCATTCTACAATGTGGGAAAAGGAGGGAGATACTTTCTTGGGAAATAGCTTGCATGCCAGTATTTCTGCCACTGTGCAGTGATTTCTTGGAATGATGGTTCAACTCCACTGGCAATAAGTACTTTCCATCCAGAACCCAGTATATTATAGAGACAGTAGCTCTAAAGAGAGTTAACTTCTTGGTATAACTCTTACCACCTGTTCTTGAATGTACTTAAAACCTTTTACTTAAACTTATACATTTATGCTTTCTTCTGGTAACAAGTACCACACGCAAGGAACATTCTGGCTATCAATATAAACATATTTTCTTAATTTCCAAATACTTTTCTGTAGCAAATAGTTTGAAAACTTTCCCTTATCAACTCCAACCTAAAGTTGCTATTCCTTTTTCTATAACTAGGATTATCCAATCCACTCTGTTGAAGACAGGCATAAACTTGCTGCTCAGGGAAAATTTGTAACTACTGAATTTGAGCCATGCTTTGATGCTGCTGATTTCATTAGAGCTGGAAGAGATATCTTTGCACAAAGGAGCCAGGTGAACAGAGCTTTCTTTGAACAGTTTTGCTGTCTATCTGAATGATTGATACTTGTACTTAAGTCTTTTTGGATTCCTGAACAGCGTTAAAATAAGAGTGTTAACAGAGAAGTTGCTTTGTAGAATGTCTGATATACAGGACTGTGTTACAGATAAACAACTAAAGGCACAAATTTCTGTTATTTTGACTTAAAATATTTATTTAAATAAAACTTTAGACAAACTAAGCTTGGATGCAGTTTATATTCTAGCCCAGTGAAACTTACTTAGTCCTGTTTTCAGGTTACAAATTACATGGGCATTGAATGGATGAGGCGACATCTTGCACCAGACTATAGAGTGCATATAATCTCCTTTAAGGATCCTAACCCTATGCACATTGATGCCACTTTTAATATCATTGGACCTGGTCTTGTGCTTTCTAACCCAGACCGTCCCTGCCGTCAGGTAAGGGTGTAGCAGAGAAGAAAGTGTTTTGTGTTTAAAAATGGCTCAGCTGGATTGGGTTTCTGATGCTCAGTTGCTCATCCACACGTTTATTTTGTACGCACTTGAGTAATACTAAATTATTGCATTTAAATAGTACTCAGTTGTTCGGGAACTTACAGATGTATTTGTATCTTGACTTTAGAACTTTCTCAGCAGTGCAGTGACAGTTGTTCTCCTGCAGTTTCCTCCTGTTGCAGAGGGGCAAGTGAAAGGGGGGAACTTTTCTTTAAAATCCTGGCAGGCCAGGCTGGTTATTGAGTTTTCGGAATCGGAGCTCCACCTCGTGGTAACACTTGAATAAAAAACTCTTCCAAGTATTCATACAATGAAGTGTAAATTCTCACCCAAATTACTCTCCTCTTATTTTTAACTTAATTGTGTAATTCTTAGGACACAAATTATTCCATTCAATGACTTTGTTTTGTTCCCTTTGTTAAATAAATTACATTTTCTTATGAAACATGATGCAGATAGAATTTTATTTGGTACTTCTGGTGTTTTTCTTTCTACAAATGGCAGTGTAATTCCTATCAGAGGCTTTTACAGCCACATGGGAAGAAATAATACAAAAAATAAAGAATTTAATACTTTCATGCTATTACCAATATCTTCACTTCCCAGGCTCCATACTGCATGTGTTACCTTTGTCTTTAACATATCTTAGTATGAATAGCATAGAGAAAAACAGCAGAAAATGCTAGTCTGTGCAAAGTTTGAAAAAGTCCTTAAAAAATGCTTGTATGAAAACTTGTATGAGTTTGTAGATAGAGTTTGAATGAAGGCAAGAGTAGTGATGAACAGAGGGAAGGGGGGGATGTCATGTATATTGAAGTAGCCTGAGAAAATGTGACAGAGGTTGGAGGACCTAATGTGATACTTTTAAGAATCTAATTAAATTGCTCTTTCAGATTGAGCTCTTCAAGAAAGCAGGCTGGACTGTGATTCAACCCCCAGTGCCACTCATCCCAGATGGTATATTTCTTCTGTCTTTTCCAATAGTTTCAAGAGTATTCGTAAGAGTATTAATATGGGGCAACATTGGTACAGTAGAAGATTCATTCTCATGTGTTTAGATCACCCACTGTGGATGTCTTCTAAATGGCTCTCCATGAATGTCCTAATGCTGGATGAGAAACGTGTGATGGTGGATGCCAATGAGACATCAATTCAGAAGATGTTTGAAAATTTGGGTATGTCCTTAACGTATTTCAACATATATTAAACCAAAATGATTGTGATACCAGCTGTGTGCATCAGGATGAACAGAAGTTTTGCTTAAAGTAGTCAAAGCAGCCAGCACTGGAAAAAGTACTCAAAGAACTGGATTAACAAGTAAGAATCATTCAGTGGTCTCTCTCCTGAATATTTCAGTCATAGGAATATGTGCTTCTTACATCTTGTGCCCCTACAGCTTGCAGCAAATAAAGGTATGAATAGCAATTAAAGTAACCACTAGCATGCTTTTGAAGAGCTTAGGTTCTTTTTAAAAGTAAAACTGTTCAGTTTAGAGGTCAAAATCTGTCTTGGAGAGGTTGCGTGTGCATATTGCTGAGTGATACAGAGCTGGCTATCCCTCGTTGCCAGAATGCTTTCAGATTTTTCTAATTTCAAGCCCAACGTACTTCAAACTGTCAAATTAAGACAACCCAGGTATTTCTGCTCATTTATGGAGAATTTCAGTTCTGTGAAATGTAACCTCATGATAGGGTGGAATTCCTTTAGATATGCAGCGGCAGGAGAATGGTACTTGAATATAAAATCTGAAAGTCTTATGCACTGCTCACTGCAAAGACAAATAATATACACATAAAAATCTGAACTCATGCATTTAATCCAACTGCTTCCACCATGCTGGGAGGGAAAGATGTAGGTAGATCTACTTGTGGCTCATAGTTAGTAGGAGGGTGGCCAGGTTGCTTGGTGCTGCTGCTTGCCAGCTGGCTATTGCTGCTGGATAAGTACATGGTGATGTGAAACTTGACAGGATAGAAAGAAGACTGGTGGGTAGACGCAAAGTCAGGAGAAGTGAGGGAATCATTGTGTTGTAGAGTAAAAGATAATACTTCTCAGAAGACTCCTTTAAAGGGACAAAAGTGATGGGAAGGAGAGACTGATCCAAAGGTGGAAGATAGCAACTATGAACCTGGAAGGGTTGGTGCCGTGGGTGCAAGTGCACTTAAGATTCCCTTAAATCTGAAAAGATTGCAGGTGAGAACCATGCAATCTAGTGCTTTAATCTGCTTTTAAAGACTGGCTGTACAACCCTTAGTGAATTCCTTAGCTTTTCAGTTGTAGGTTGTTTTAATTTTCTGCATGATCAAGGAGCTGAGGACTTATAAATGCTTGAAAGTACTTAAAAATTAGGCTATTAATGCTAATCATGACGTATCTTTCATGCTTGAACTTCACAGTTTGTGTGAGTTCTAGATAAACTTCTATAGTCAGTAAGTTTCTAGGACTGAAATGGGTAAATTGGGAACAAAACTATTGCTGATCTAGATGATGGATTCCACTGAGCTGCTCCTTAGCTCTTGAAAGTACCAAGAAGCAAAAAGGCAAGCTTCATAACAGAGAAGTCTTCTGATCCTAGTCCATCTGGCAGGACTTCATATAAGCTGAGCCACAGCTGAAATATCTGAGCAAAAAGAAGTGGGAGGAAGCTTAACCTAGGTAACAAGTACAGCAGCCTCTTTTCCCCTTTCATAGAAAAAGGGATTCAGAGCTCTGTACTTTGAATGCTGCTTTTCTTGAAAGGCATTTGAAAGAGCACATTCACTGTCTGAACCATAAATGCTCAAACAGGTTAAAGTAAATGTGCCTTGGTCATATATTGTAGCAGAATTTCAGCTAATTCTTCACATACTGCAAAACCTGAATTTATCTTTTTATTACTGGCACGTCATAACACCTCAGACACTGGCTGTCCTCCACGTTCTGTTATTCCTGAGGGTATTGCTGGAATAAACAAGCCAGCCATGTTCCTAGCTTGTTCTCTGCCTAGAATTTGGGAAAATAAATTCTTAACAAAGGAGTAAGAAATACTTTCCATCCTTGCATCAAGCTGTATGATCTGCTGAAGCATTATCTAATGTTCTGATCAAAGCTTACCACATGCATCTGAGATTTCAACTTTAAAGTATGCAATGTATGTTTCTTGCAGGCATTTCTACAATTAAAGTGAGTATCCGCCATGCCAATTCACTGGGAGGTGGTTTCCATTGCTGGACGTGTGATATCCGCCGCCGTGGTACCCTGCAGTCTTATTTTGACTAGTTAGGAGCCACATAGCTGGCAATGGTTCAGCTTCTAAAATAAGCATAGGGAATGAATAAGTTAATTTCACTTTTGTTAAAATGACTGCATGAGCTTTAGTACTTGATCCAGTGGTCTGGTAAATCATATATTCTTACTTACTCTTTACTTTCAGCAGTATAATTGAAGCTACTTCCATCAGGTACAGGTTCTCTGGCTCCCTTTTTGAAAGACATCCTTCATCTTTTCATATTGGCCTTGAATGTAAAAACTTGACAAGATAGCTAAAAGGTCTTGCTAGAATAGCTTGGCCACTAATTTTGGACATCTACCTCTGTCTAGTTACTCTATCAAATAGGCAGCTTGAAATGTTAAACATGAATGATCTTTTTTATTCATTTTAATCACTCTGTTGTTCTAATATATTTGTGTTTAATGAAGTTAAAATAGATGCAACTGTACAGATTTCTTATGGAACCAAGTAATTTTATAATGTTTTCCATGTTAAGCCATACAGGTATTTACAGAGAATTTCCAGTATGATCTAACTTTTAAGACATTTCACTTGCCATGTCCTCCTACATTTTCTTCTGATGCATGTCATGCATTGAATACTTTTTTATATTGCTTTTTGTATTGCTGAAATTGGTTTTTATTTAACTCGTAAGTGTAGAAATGATAGCTAATACTTTGCTTGTACAGGTTTCACCCTGAATTGTTTACATAACTTAAGCACAAAACAAAAAAACCCACCAGCAACACCCCTCTAACCCTAAACCTCTGACATCTTACAATCCCTTCTTCCTTCAGCTGTAGCAGATACAGCAAGATGTATCAAACATGCCAGATGCTGGGAAGGAATTTGAGTATCGATTACTGAATATGTACTTTTTATGCTAATAAAGGTTTTTTTGCATTCCCAATTTGTTGCCCATCTGAAAATGAATAGTCATGAAATGTCTGCCTGGGTACATGTTTGTAGACTACAGATGGAAATAAAACATTTACATGGATTTATTTTTTTTCTGTAAAACTTATAACATCTTATATAATGCTGAAACCCCTTACACTGTATTGTTCCTAGAGTATGTTTCTGCTTCTGTTTTACACAGATGTATGACTGGTAGGGGAAAGTAACACTAACAGATGTTCCTTACCAGAGTGTGGAGGAATCTGCTAAGTCATGCAGTGCATAACATGAGTGTACATAAAGCCATATTCCCATATTTTAGACAGAGCTGGGTAGGACTAAGTGGGTTGTAAATCAACAATCTAGAATGCTTTAAGCTGTGCCAGACTGGAAGAGCTAATTAGCTGCCAGCGTTTGACCATGTAGAGATGGTCCCTATTTTCCCTTTGCAATCAAAGCTCTTCAGACAACGGAAATTCATCTCAGTCTTCCTATAACCAAGCTTTGCTTTCCAATATTGCCAGTGGAGCTGGACAGTTATGTAGAGGAGCATGCACAGCAAGTTATCTTTCCTGTTGTTCTGCGTGCTCTAGTGCTGAAATGATGTCTGCGTGTTTGTGCTTGGCATCACACATCACAAGATATAGCTGAAACCATTACACACTCCGGCCAAATGTGGATTAGTAGCAGGACACCTGCACCCCTCATACCTCCAGGATTAAGGAGACTATATTTTCATATCCTGTAATCTATGACCTCTACTTGACAGGGGGGTGGTGCTTTATAGGAACATTACAAATGCTCTGACTTCATCTCAGTTTACTCTTCTGAATCAATTGTGGTATAAGATCATCACAGCTTCTGTTTTTCTCCCCAAATGAACATGATTGACCCACAGTGATGAAAGTGCTGCATATGCAATGACCTTAGTTTTCCCTTTCTCTGGAAAACACACTGCTTGTCTGCTGTGATGTGATTAGTCACTTATTTCTTGTTCTTCAGGACAATAGGAGGGGAAGGATTGGTGGGGATTGGTTATTCTGATAATGAAGGTGCAGTTCTCCACAGACTGGAGATTTTTGACATCAGAGGGAAACACTCAAGCCCCAGCATTAGACTAACCTTAAATTTTTCAGTTACTACTGTTTGTACGCTATTCTGATTTGTAGTGTTGAATTGAGGCATGGGAATTCAACGGTGAACATGACTGGAAAACTGTAAAGAACCTTGGGTAGTTCTTTATACCCATATGGAAGAAATGCAAGAAGCAAATGGCCAAAAATCCAACAAGGACTGTCACTCACCCTTTGCCCCTTTGTGTTAAGAATCCTTTTTTAGCCTTTTCTGTTTTGTATGGATTCCCACCTCCCTGATTTTCACGTTCCGTTGCTTGTGAGCTCTTTCTTTTTAGGGATGTGATGCACTGCCATGGAACTATGTATTCTTTGAATCTATTCAACACTTGAATATTTTCCTAGGGTTTTAAAGAAAGCATAGTAATTATCACTTTGGTGACAAATATACAAACTAATGTTGGCACAAAGCTGTCTTTAAAACAGGCCTGTCTCACTGCTTTTTTTTTCCTTCATTTTGGGAAGCTGAACCAACCCAACCAAAAACATAAGTACTGATGAGGAAGTTTAGGCTTCTAGTTGAACAGGAAAGCAGTGCTTTTACTATGCTTTCGTATTTAGACCATGACAAAAAGTAGATTTTCATGTTTCTAATGTCATAGTTCAGCTTTAGCCTTCTTATTTGTAATATTCACTTGAAAAGCAGACTCAAGAATTAGTATCACTTTCCAGTAACCAGAAGGTTTGTTGGTTTACTTAGGTAAAGTTAATACATGGAGTGGCTGGAATTGCTCCCTTTCAATACCTTTTTGGGCAAACTGAATTGTGCTTAAAAAAATCTGGGTGTAGTCTCAAAGGAATTGAATTTTTATTTTCCATTCATAAAAGAAATTCCATTTAGAAAAAGATATTATTCAGCACCAAATTTAGGTGCCAAAACTCCAACTTTATAAACATTTCAGCCTTTTTCCAGCTTTTTTGCTTATCTCTTACTAAATACTCCTTTTTCATCTCAAACAGCTCTCACAGTACCAAGTCTTTCAGCCTGGAAACCACCAGCATGCTTCTGAAGTTGCTTGGGTGTTTTTATGCGAGTAATAGAATTTCTTTCACCTAATCCATGGAGGTTTTGAGTGGTTTGGGAATAGACTTGTCTCTTAAGTCACCTTTGCTTCAACAAGGAAGGCAGGGTAGTTGTTCCATATGACCAGAGGCTCTTTTCAATTTCCACAGCCGTGTCAGCATACAGACCAGCAGTACACACTAGCAGAAATGTACTGACATGAGGTATCGTTACTACCATTGTTTTGGGACAGGGGATCTGGTGGTGCAAACATTTTTTTTCTCAAACCTGACTCTTTCACTGACCTTAAATTGGTCCGTTTGCCAGTCTGTTCCATGTAAGTTAAAAGGGAATCATGCTTAGGTACTCTGTGATGTGTAGCAATGATTAAACAGTAAGCACCTGGAAACTGCTCCAGCCTACAAAAATGCTGAAGGCTGTTTGGGAACCCTATGGGATCCTGTCTAAGTCTCCTCCCACACAAGACCAGGGAGGACAAAGTTTGTATATCTTCTGGAACTGCAGTGTTTTCCCACCAGTGCAGGGAGGATGAGAATTTATTCACAGATAGGTTTACAAATGTCCCTGGGGTATGCGTGTCTGTATTATCAAATGTAAAATTACCATGTCTCACAATTTCTTGTGTCCTGTCAGTGTTATTTGGCGATAGGATTGTGCTACTATAGGAGCGAATTTACGAAGTGGACAATGCAGGGATAGAAGAAGTTAAAAGGCAAATTTTAAAGCTCTAGTAGTCTGTCTTTATAGTGGAAGAACTTGAAAAATGCTGATGAGAAGCAATGTTTTCCCCAGTAACCCATTCAAGAGGGAGTGATGGAGAGACAGCAAAACCTTTAGAGGAAAGATGAAGGGAACATGGTACATAGTATTGTTATGGTGGATAACATCACATAATATTAATACATATAATCTTCTGAGTTATTTTTATTCTTGCAGAGAGAGAGGTCAGCCCATGTTACAGTTGGTTTTGGTTAGACAAGACCCTGGATATAGGAATCTACAGTGGGAAACAGAAGGGCTTGGGTTCTGCTTTAATACCTAATTACAAGCAATTTTTTGAGGCCAAATTACATGTGTGTAAGAGAATACTGTTAGCCAGAGGAAGTAGACATGATGGTGTTTGACCACCTCTGTTCCAGGCTGCAGTTCCTATGTAAATAAAGCAAAAAGGTGGGTTGGACTTGAATTCTCCTTAATCTGTTTTTCAGAGGCTGAGAAGACCCTAAATACTTTGCTGGGCAAAAGGTCAGCTTCAGCTTTCAAAATAGACAGCACCACCAAAGGAAGCAGCAGGAACACAGACCTGGCTGGGAGGCCTAAAATACTGCATCAGTTAGAGCCGTAAGGAGAGGTGATAAATCTGTTGCCTGCTCTACAGAAAGCATATCAGGGTGGGGTCAGCTCAGCTGCAGGGGATTAGTAACCACTCCATGAGCAGGGTCCCTAGAGAGATGGGACTTTGCTTCCATTTTGCTCCTGAAACTCAGCTGTAGCAAGGTCACTGCTTATGAGAAGGCAGTTATTTGTGTAGATGCCTGTAATAGACTTCTTTAGGTCTGTTTTTCAGATAAGATGCAATTTTTAAAGTACCAGCACTAAGCCAGAGAGGATGCGGAAAGAAGGTAAAAGTCTTTGAGGCAGGGATAGCCTCCTGCTGTAGTTCACAGTTGGGAACAAGTGCTGATATGATATGAAGGGGGAGGAAAGGGTTGCCCTACTTAGTGAACAGAATGGAAAGAATGGTTTTCTCCAGTCAGTTGCTTCAGGCTGTGTCTGTGCTAGCAGAAAATGGTTGTTTCTTGTTTCAGTATGTCATGAATGTTTCTGCTCTTAAAATACTCTTTTGTCTCTGTTTCTTGGCATCCATATGACTAATAACCCAAACTGCAAAGCTTGGTGAACAGTTCTGCAACTGCATAGTTAATCTTAAAAAGGCTGGTGAATACTTGCCTCCATGTAAAATTAGTCTTAGTTTTAAATCAAAAATTAGGCCCACTGTGGATAATTTTTTTCTCTGATTTTATACAGTGCTGGTGGAAGTTAGATTGTTGGATCCACAGATATCTCTGCTAGTCAGAGATGTTGCTAGAGTTTAATTCCCCGTGCCAGCCTCCCAGACTGGCTGAGGCTCTTTATTCCTGCTAGGGAGAGAACCCAGAGTTTAGCTGTGCTGAAATTGCCAGAATACCCCTCGACCTCTGGCATTTATCACTTCCCAAGAGGGTCTGCTTCTGTTTTCCTTCTGCTAGAACATTCTTTGAGCTTAATTAAGCAGGCAGGAAATAGCTTTATGATAATGAAAGATGTCCCAAGTTAGTGATTCATTCATTAGTTTATAGCAAACTGTCACAATTTATGAGATAATGAAGCCAGATGTATGAATGAAAAACAGAACCTTCCAAACAATTTCTTACTACTGTGTTATTTTCATAAGCTTGATAGTATGATTAATTGGGCAACTCCACAAAAAATAGACTAGCAAATCCGATACATGTTCTATAACAGCTTACAGCCCTGCTCCCTCTGTGTCTTGAAGGACAAGAATGAGGGGGAAGCTGTTTGGTTGAGACCCAGACAGGATAACATGAAGGTGATTCCAGCTGGAAGGGATAAGCAGAAGGAGGAACTGCCAGAAAGGAAGGTAACTCCTTCAGGTATATTGATTTATCTGTTATCTATGTGGATGATTGTTTAGGGCTTATTGTGGAGTTATTGTGCTTCTTGAGATTCCCATGTAGAAGGAAGTGTAGAAATACTATTTTGTGTTTCTGTGTTGGCATCTCATTGGTGTTGTTTCCTCATGTGTAATACACCTGTCCTACTTTAGGGAGTTTTGTATATTTGCCTTATCTGTTTGGGATATGAGATGCTGAAGTGACAAACCCAGTGTGACTATAGCTTGGCCTTGCCACAGTTTAAGACACTCAAAGAAAGGCAGATTCTGAGAACTGCATGAGAGGCAGGCAGAATTATTAGAGTCAAATAATAAAAGGTAGGTCTGCACTTAAAGATAGCCAAAAGTGCCTTATGGGACTTAGATGCACGCACATCTTAGCAGTATAGGTGACATGATGATCTCTTGTCTTACCCCTTCTACAGCTCTGAACGTTAAGATCTGACAGCTGGATCTGAGCACACATGCAGAACGTCACCATTGCCTGGTACTTCTTTCTGTCTGATTTAGTAGGATCTCAGATCTGTGCTTCCCAGGCACAAAGGATAACACAGAGCAGTGTGAGGGGAATGAAGGCTGACTTGTGGAAGGCTTTGGATGGGTGTGTCTGTGTACAGTACTTGAGGCAACTGAAT